>NC_036173.2:300000-600000 GCF_900002385.2 Plasmodium yoelii | reverse complement strand
CAATTTTATGGATATTAGCAAATTATCAAAAACATATTGATCATCTTCTCATTTTTGACTTATCAAGAATATTAGTGAAATTTTTTAAAACTTCAGATAACGCTTTCAAAATACATATAATACATTTCCTCTTTAAAATATGGATATACCAATTTGGTAATATAATTCAAAACCACTCTCACGAAGATGCTTCAAAAGAAGATTACTCATCGCGCGGTGCTAATTCTCAGCATGGTGCTAATTCTCAGAATGAACAGCATGGTGCTAATTCTCAACATGATCAGCATGAACAGCATGAACAACGTGACTCCATTTGCCATAGTGAATGCGAAAAAATGAAAAGCGAATTTCTGCTATTCGACCAATTGTGCAAAAGTTGTTTTTTACTGGCATCACAAGAAAACCATTTTGATATCAAAGACACTACCAAATTTTACTACCATATAATGTACACATTAACAAAATTCAAATCACAAAATTTATTAGATTATAAATTCTTACAAACAAATATATTTAATCACCCAATTTCAGATATAACATTATCTTTATCTTATTTAAAATTTTTTTATTTATATTCTGGAAAATCGATAATTTCAAATTCACTACAACTAGGATCAAATAATTTATTTTCGGATAAATTAGATGCATCTTCATCTCAATTTAAACAAAATAAAAATATTAATAATAAACAAAAAAAAATACATATATATCAATTAAATACTATATCTAATTTGATAGGTTTTAAAATACCATTATATGTTGACTTGCCAAATTTCTCTTCATCTGATTTACCAAATATTGAACATGTTAATAATCTTGAAAAAGAAAAAAAAAAACCTATATCTTTTTCATCATTTGATTTACATTATAATAAAAATATGAACAATTATATTAATTCTCATATTTTTTTAAATGTTGATGATTTTTATAAAGAAGAAAATATTGAATATGATAAAAATAAAATTCCAAACATTTCAAACATTCCAAACGTTTCAAACGTTTCGGATACGCCATTTTTAATCAATAAAGGAACAAACATTCAAGGCGAAGACGAAGAGTCAGACGATAACCAACAATCTCAAAAAATAAATAAATTAGATAAATATGAAAAAGTGGGAAATTCAAAAGATTTTATATATGAAGAAATTGAAGATATAGAAAAGTTCTTTTTTAACAATAATGAATAATCAAAATATTGCCCAAACTAGTCAAAATGGTCCATAATATTTTTTTTTTTTTTTTTTTTTTTCAATTCACACAATCATGCAATCGTATAATCATGTTTGACCATATTTGACTATGCTTCAATTGATTCAATCTAATTCGACTTTATTTTTTTATTATTTTTTATTATTTTCAAACACTATGAACAGGTGTAGGAATAACAATATTTAAAGTGTATGCAAATTCGTACTAGTTTATTTGTAAAAAAAAGAAAAAAAAATTTACTATATCGATAAATCAAGGGGTTCTATAAAATAAGACCAATAGCTCTTGCTCCCTCAGCTAATGCTTCAACTTTACCTTCATATTTATATATTCCTCGATCAAATTTTACTCGATATATTCCTTTATTTAATGCTTTTTTTCCAATAATTTTTCCAATTTCCCATGCAGATTTTATACTTTTTCCATCATTTATTATTCTATTCGTTTTCTTATTAATATAAGTTCCTAGTATGCTTGATAAATTAGGATCTCTAGAACAAATAAAGCATAATATATGTTTTTTATAATCATCTATAATAGATGCATATATATGATTATTTGTGTTTTTTATTCGCATTCTTGGTATTCTTTTTCCTTCTAATATTTCTTTATCAACATCTAAGTTATTTATTATTCCTCTCTTTGTATCTTCATCTTTTTCGACATTTTTATTTGCAACATGTTCATCTATTAATTGTTGTAATATTTCCTGAAAAGGTTGAAAAAAAAATGATATACATCATGTATGCACACAATAGTTAGTCTACACATTTTGCCCTTTCCCCCGTTTTCTCTCATTTTTTTCTCATTTTTTTCTCATATTTTTTCCCTTTTTTTTCTCATATTTTTTTCATTTTTTCCCCTTTTTTTCGCATCTATTCTAAGGATTACATTTTTTACGCGTCTACGATCCTTGCGTTTGGCGCGTGTTGGTATGTTTGTTTCTGAATTTTGTTTTTTTGTTTTTAAGGATAAACCGATTAAAAAGCTTTTGTATAATGGTGGTTTTTTATTAATTGTGAAACATTTTATTGCACAAATAAAATATAAGAATATAGGAACTAGCAAAACTGAAATACGCATATTATTACTTTATTATTTATCTTTTCAAAAAAAAAAACATAAAAAAAAAAACATAAAAAAAAAAACATAAAAAAAAAAACTTAAAAAAAAATTATATTTTAAGTATCAAACACAAACAATTTTCATCGTTTTTTATTATGGAACTAGAATTTGGTTGGAATTATTTGGCTACCTTATAATAATTGTAATATGTATCTTCAAAATATTATAAACATTTAAAGGACAATCAAATAGCCATATATATATTTATGTGTATAACTTCACAAAAAGCTACAAAATATTATTAAAAGCCATACTGGCCTTATATTCTTATAAATTATATCTCAGCATTTTTTATTTTCCCTTTCAAAACATTAAGGGTTTTCCAAAAAAATATTCATATATATGTTAAACGATATTCATTGTTTTTTTTTTGGGAAAAATGGAAATACATATAAAGCCAAAACAATAATTAAATATATTTATTCAATTTAATTATTATTTCAATTAATTATTTATTTCAATTATTTATTTAATTTTTTTCACATATATCAAATTACAAAACCCGTACCATTAGTAGGTGTACTGTTTGGGGGTAAGAGAAAAATATTACAAATTCAATACATAGTGTTTAAAAAAAAATTCACAAAATAAAATTAATTCATAAATATGCCCAAACAAAAAAAGGAAAAATGTAGAGAGAAAACAATTTCGATAAATACTAATTTGTATTCTTATTTTTTACACATTTGAGACTTTGAAAATGTATTAGTATTATTATTGTTTTTTTTTTTTTTTTTTTTTTTTTTTTAACTAAAAAAATATGAACAAGCAATAATTCATAATATTTTTTCTCCCCATAAGACAATTTTCATAATTACATAAAATGTCACAAAAATGACCAATTATATTATTAATTTAGTGAAAAAAAAATATAATTTTAAATGAATATATTTAATAATAATAATAATAATAACAACAGTTTAACTTCTTTCGTTAAGTATACATATAATTGTAGGCTTTGCTAACACATTCTATATTTCTTAATATCCTTTTTTATTATTTATATACCAAATTTTACTAAAAAATACAACCCATATTATATTGTCTCAAAATAACATTAGTGTAGAATTTTCAATGTTTAAATATATTTTTAAAATGTTCTTATAATAATAATTATATAAAATATAATTTTATTTCTTATTAGGTTTTATAAATTTTTATCATTAATTCTTTTTTCCCTCATTCATATTTATTCATTTTGTGTTATTACCAAGGTGCCCAATTTCACACTATTCATATGGTTCTACATGTGAATAACCACAAATATATATATCTCCTCAAACAATATATGTAATTAATTAGACTTATAAAAATATATTTCCTTTTATTTAATTTTGTCATAAACCATATATACATGAAATATATCATAGACATATAACTGTCAAATGACGCACCTATTATGCACATAAAAAAAAAAAAAAAAAAAAGATAAAACATGTTATCACAAAAAAAATTAATATATACATATATTTTTTTGAACGTATTTTGTCTTTTTCTATGCATATTAAATTTAAAACAGTAAATAGAAAAATCTAATTTATCAAAGGGTAGTATATTTGTTCAATTTTCACAACATATGGTTCTTAACATGTACATGTAAAAAACAATACATTGCGTTGTTTATATATGAACGTACATGTGAAAATATATAATAGTCATAATAATAATTTTCATATATTTTATATATTTCGATTGTTTTGGTGTTTATCAAATAATTAATATATATATATATTAAGGGATATGTCAAAAACTCTATTTATTTGTTAGAACAACACTATCACATTTTGTATTAACATTGCACCTTCAATTAAATGAAAAGAAAATAATAATAAGTTATAGAAAGTATAAATTAAAAAAAAAAAAAAAAAAAAATATTTTTTATATATTTATAGCTAGTTAGACGTGAATGCACACAAATTAATAAAAAAAACACAAAAAATAAAATGGATGATGACTTTAGAGACCCAACCAAACTTATGATTAACAGTAAAGAAATAGATAAAGTTAAAGCATTTTCTAAAATAAAAAATAGTATAAACAATATTTTCAAACAAATATTTTACAATGATAATAATAATAATTCTTACATATATAAAGTAAAGGGTATTGAATCAACATTTTGGTGTTCTCAAATTGTAAGAAAAAAATGAAAGTCTATAAATATAAACAAATTATAATAAAAAAAAAAAAAAAAAAAAAAAAAAAAAAAATGCTTAACATTTTATTCATATATTGAATTGTTTATAATATATATATCTATGTAAATACAATATGTCATTTTTTATTATTTTCTTCAATTCAGATATATACTCGAATAGTGTTATTGGCTTGTTTTTTTTCATTTGTTGTCTCATGGAAACAGGTAATATAAATTGGCTATAAACACATTTCTCCTTTATCTTAATTTTTTATATTTTTTTGCATTTTTCGATCTATTTTATATGCACAAATAGCTACATAGCATATTTAATTAAAAATGTTATCCTTCATCGTTTGTCGAATTTTCGTAGAATGCAGCTTTAATAGGAGAAAATGGATTAACCCCAGCAAAGGAATTCTTAGAAAACTTATTTGACGAATTAAAGAATTATGATTTATGGACAAAATTTCAAAAATTTCATTCCCTTTTTTGGTTTATCCCAACAACGGATCTTGCCATAAATTTGTTGGCAATTTTAGGTAAATCATTTATAAAAAAAAAAAAAAAAAAAAAAAAAAAAAAAGCTAGACAATTGATATATACCCATTTTTTACATTACAGGAATGGTATTAAGTGCAGGGGCTTTATTACTAAATTGTATAAACGTAATTAGTGTATTGATTATATATATATTGCTACAAAGTATTTACAGTATAGGAAATGTATGGTTTAATTATTCATTTGAAATCGAGCTATTAGAATTAGTCTTCCTTTGTCTATTTATAGTCCCATTAACCCAAAATTCAGTGAAAAATAAATATTCGACAACATTTTTAATAAAGTATGTGTGCCGTTTTTTTGTTTTTAAAGTGTTATTAGGAACTAGCTTAATAAGATTTCGAAATACCGATGTATGGGGAAAATTAGAAGGAAAATATTATTTATATGAAACACAACCATTACCAACAATAATATCTTATTTTTTTCATTCATATAAATTTTTGAGCAAATGTGATAATTTATTTTGTATATTATGTGAATGCGTATTTTCATTTTTTCTTTTATTTCCAATAAGATCATTTAGAATAATAGGAGGTACATTAATATTTTTTTATTGTATTCTTAATTTTCTAAATCAAAATTCTTATCTTTTTTATTTCCTACTTTTAGCACCATTGATGTATTGTTTTGATGATAAAATATTATTACATTTTTTTTTTAAATCGAAAAAAAATAAAATAATAAATATTATTATAGACAAAATTAAGAATAAACACAAAAGTAGACGATATTTCAAAAGTTTTGATATTTTTTATTTTATGGGACTAAATGAAGATGAAATATATAACATGTACGATTCTTATTTTAATATAGATTATATAAATAGCCAAAATGGGTTAAATATAACACAAAAAAATAATATTCAAGATTCTGATGAAGAAGATGAAAAAGGGAATGGAGAATATGATTATAATGATGAAGAAAAAGTATTCTTAAAATATGACAATTCACAAAAAAATGGTATTTATTTTAATAACAAAAAAAAATATAATAATAATAATAATAACAACTTTTTTCAAGATATAAAAAAAGATATATATAACATTTACAACTGGATATTCAAACAAAAGGGTTTAAGTTATATATTAATAAGTTATAATATTTCTAAAGATGTTTTTATTAATATTGTAGGTTCTTTAGTTATTTTTATATTTAATTGTCTAGCTGTATGCTTAATCAAAATATATAATAATATTGATTCACATGAAGATGGAATTCAAATGGGGATCTCAATATTGTTCATCACTTATTTCAGTCTTTTATTAATTTATTCATTATATTTATTTTTATTTACAAAAAATTATATAGCTCATTTTATAAGTCAGATAAGCTTATTATTATCAACAGTATTAATTTATTCTTATAAAATATTTATAGATGGTTTTTCAGATAAATACTACTCATTTTTGTTTCTATTTCAGTTATTATTTTTATTTATATTATCTGCTTTTTATTTAAATAATAAAAAATTTATATATAAATACTTATCACAATATTTCTATTTTATTTTATTTGCACATTTTATTTATTCATTTCTCCAAAATATTTTATCTCCTAATCAAATTATGAACGAAACCATAAACAATTTTGAGCTCATGAATATTTATGGCTCCTTTGGTCAAATAAATAAAACAAGACATGAAATAATTATACAAGGAACTAATACAAAAAAAATAGATAATAATACGATATGGGAAAATATCGAATTTAACTGTAAACCTGATAATAATATAAAAAATTTATGTTTCCCTATTAAATTTATTTATGGATTTATACCTATTATATATATCGATAGACTTGATTGGCATTTTAATTCATTGGGATATCAAAATAATAAAAATATTTTAGAAAATAAATGGTTTAAAACATTTTTAATTAAATTATCACAAAATGATAAACAAATTAATTCTTTACTTTACAAGAATCCACTTAATTTTAATGATAATAATAATTTAGAAACTACAATTTCTTTGAAAGTTTTAAATGCAGTATATAATTTTTCTCACAAAAAAGGATCTGAATGGTGGGACGTATCTTCTTCTGATACAATAATTGAACCCAAAGATATTCCATATAAAGAATTAGACACAAAAAGTAAAAAAAATAATAAATTGACAGCTAGCTTAATATCCTTTGATAATAAATATAATGACAATATAAAAAATGAAGAAAAAAAAAATGAAGAAAAAAAAGAAACAAATTATATGTTACGCCAAAATATTCGAGATATACAAACAAAATATCAAAAAGCGATAGAAAAAAATCATGAAAAAAAAAAAAAAAATTACTTAAACAAAATAAAAAAAAACAACCAAAATAATAATCAAGATTTTTTAGCTAGCCAAATAAATAAACAAATAAGAAGACATATATTATTACCACAAATTTCGAAAAATAAAAATGTGTATTTAAAAAATGGTATAATGAATAATAAAGTAAATAATATTTTGAATCACTATTCACCTAGTTTGCTAAAAATACAAACAGCTAGCGAATTTTACGACCCTATAAAAAATATAAAATATTATGACCATTCAGGTAAATTTGGAAATAAAAAATATAAATATTATGACCATTCAGGTAAATTTGGAAATAAAAAATATAAATTTTATGACCATTCAGGTAAATTTGGAAATAAAAAATATAAATTTTATAAACCAAATATAGAAAAAAATACGATAGAAGAAAATGTAAATTATTTTAAAGATAATTTAAATGATCAAAATTTGGAAATAGCAGATACATTAAAAAAAACAATAGACAATGCTATTAATAGTTCTTATGCTAATTTTGATGCATTGAATTATTATTCAGATAAAATAAATAAATTGGGTATGTTGGAAAATTACAATGATCAAAATAAATTAATTCCGAATTATATTTTTCAAGAAAATACTCTTATGAATCATCCTCAAAATAATGCAAATGATGATGGAGTTTATTTAATCGAAGCTATTTCAGAAAATATTGATAAAGATGGTATACAAAACTTTTTTTGATTTCAATTTCCCAACATAATAAAAATAAACCCCATAAATCGTATATTAACACATTGGTTAAATATAAAAAATTGTCAGTAAAATTGTCAGTAAAATGGTCAGTAAAATGGTCAGTAAAATGGCTATACCGCTAAACCCTCATCATAGAGATGGTGCATCTCCTTACGCATCTCCTTACACATTTTTTTGCCCATTCCATTATATATACAATGTATAATCGTTTTTGTGCATAATTTCAAACACTTTTATTACTATTTTCATAATTTGTTTTATGTTTTAATTTTTAATGTTTTAGATTTTTATTTTTAGACGTATTAACCTTACATAACACCATTTTGCTTGCTTCATTTTGTCTTCATTTTATTTCACTTTTTAAGTAACTATTCTTAGGTAAATTAAAAAATAACATTTTCTATTATTCTACAATTCATTCATATATCTGTGTAGATATTTGGTTTATCCTTTAAATATTTTTCAGTTTTAATATGTTAATAAAAAAAATGTCTATATATATTCATCAAAAAAAAACATTTATGTGGCTCTTGCTCACTATGCTTAGCATTATATAACTAAAAAAATTATAAAATTAAAAAAATTATAAAATTATAAGCATTATAAGCATTATAAACATTATAAACATTATGATATATCCAGTTTACTACAATAAAAATGTTCATTTGTAACTGTTCACAAAATTGATAGCATATTACTATTTATGAATAAAAAAATACAAAAATTATTTATTTTCATATTTTCTTTGCTCAATTTTCATATTTTCTCTTTGCTTTTTTCGATATTCATTATTATAAGAATGAATTTCTTTGCTTTCCTTTTCTATGTTTATATAACATAAGCTCATTGCTGATAAGATTAAGGGTAATGCTGTTCCTGCACACATTTAAAAAGGTAAAATATATGTTATAAAATTGGTTAATTGAAATATATATAACTTCATTTTTTTGGCTGTTCTTTTACCAATAATGAAAAAGCTACCCCAATTAAAAAATTTCTTCATATTACTTATTTTTGTTAAATATTATAATCTAAATGTTGTACCATTTTGTTATTTTATATACTGTAATATAAAAAATTATATTATTTTTCTATTTATTTATTAAACCTTGCAAAAATACAACAAAAAATCGGAGAAAAAAAATAATAAATAACATGAAATAACGTCAATAACCTTATAAGGGATTAAATTTAATTACCATTTATTTATTAATATTATAAATATTGTAAATATTGTAAATATTTTTATTTACAATTTTTTTTTCTTATTTTTAGCACAGTTGCACCTATAAAATTGTGTATATATACACATATATAGCACTTTGTGTATGCCATAAAAATTTTAAAACATTTATGAAAAGGAATACAAAAAAATATAGTATGAATAATCCAAAACTCAAATATATCTAATTATTGGTATAAGAAATATATAACTTTTCCTTAAAATAAGCCATTATATATATAATGAGTTATACATATTTAACATTCTAACTATAGCATTATATAATTTTCTATATTTTCAAAGATATAAGAATGAAATTAAAAAAAAAAACATGAATAGTGATTCATATCTTAAGTTATTAATATACATGAAAAAAACGAAAAGATTATACAAATACAATTTAATGACGAAAGGAAAAAATTAATATATATAATATGTTCGTATGTATGCAGGTCATATTAAAATGTCGTAAAGCAACTTAAAAAGATTCGGTTAAACAACATGCATATATAAATAAATATATATATATATATATATATATATATATATATATATATATGCACACATGAAATGTTCCCTTTATTTATTAGTGACTTTTTTAAAATATCGTTAAAAAAAACAAAAGCTATGAAATAATTTTAGCTTTATTTCTGACAATAATGAATAAATATACTTTAAAAAAAAATATAAAGCGAATTACATAAACCCTTTTCTCTTGGGCACCTCAGTTTGTGCTGTTTGACGTCCCGATTTTGGAATATAGCAGTGAGTCCTTGGTCTTTAAAAAGGATACAAATAATAAATATGAAATAAAATAAGTAACAACATATGTACATGTGTGCAAAATATGTAACGACATTTATATGGAATATCACAAAACATTATTTATGTAATCATTTTTTACATTTGCAACTTGGAAAATGCCATAGATTCCTGAAAGAAACGCGACAACAAAGGTTATCGAAATCCTGTTATAAAGAAATGTTAAGGGATATATATATTGAAAGTTACTAAGTTTTTATGACATTCATATTTTTTTGTATAATATTTCACTTTTTTTCTGAACAAGTCATATAAAATGTGTTTCAATTTTTATAGCATAAATATTTGAAAACATTCACATATTTTCATTCGTATAATATCCATATATATATGTATAATTACCAAAGTATAATGTGAAACTGCGTACTTGTCTGGTTTTCATCATATACTACAGCTGTCTGTAAAAAAGAGACAAACAAAAATAATTTAATTATCCAAATGATGGTTTGTTAATTTTTATGGCTATTTTCTAGCTATATATATTATCTTGTTCATATAATATAGTATATTTCTACATTTTGATCATTATTTGCCTATCCTGTTCATAAATATTTATCATATGTTCATGAATTTTATGAATTTTATCAATTTTGTTCATTCATTTTATATAAATTTCTATACCTGGGCTGAAGCAAAACACAAGCTTAATATTATGTTATATAAAAACAAAAAAAACATTTTCCCTCCTATATATTTTCAAATAGTATAATTTTGTTTTCAGTAATTCAAGCTTTTAAGCAAAAAAATATATTTATATATCTATATAATAATTTAATACATAATATATAAATTTTTATTTTTGTATGCTTTTATATTAATATGAAAAATATAGTAAATTTTCTGTGCTTTTCTCAATTTAATTTAATTTAATTGAATTTTATCTTATTTTTTATCTTATTTTTTTTATTCGTTAATCAATATAATAATATATAATATTAAAAAAAAAATAATAAATGGAAATATTATGGTAAGAGAAAAGTTTGTTTTAATTAAATTCGGAAATTTCTTATCTTTCCCTTTTTTTTACATGCATATTTAATTGTAATATATAATATTAATATTTATGGAAATATGCACTTAGCTATTTATGAAAGTATTTAAGAATATATATTTTTTTTTATTTTATTTTCATTTTCATTTTCTTATTTTGTCCATTTTCCATCTTTTGCTAACATTTCATATAGGATAAAAATGTAACACCCAAAATATATGTAAATTATATTTGTGTGCATATAAATATTATACAATTTTTTTTGTGCTTTTAAAATAAATACCGGTGTTTATTTACAAACTTTTTGAAATCCCCCAAGTTTACCAAAACGAAAAATAACAAAATAACAAAATAACAAAATGGAAACATGGAAAAATGGAACAAATTTATTTTGTGGACCATAACTGCAAAAGTGAGAGTTGTGCTTCGTGTCACTAAAAAACATATTCCTTATATAATTATTTTTTTAAGATTATGATAGAACATATTCCTTATATAATTATTTTTTATGATTATGATAGAACATAGTAATAAATTGCGTTATATGGAATATACTAAAGAATAGTAAAATCATAGTTTTCACTTTTTTCACATTTTTCACATTTTTCACAGCTTTCACAGTTTTCACTTTTTTCATAGTTTCCATAAAATATCGTTTGTTTTAAAATTTATAATATGCACACATATTTGCTTATAGCCCTAAAATAAATATGCACAGCATGTACAATGTATAAAATATGCACAACATGTACAACATGTACAATGTATCTCATTAAAGCAGATTAACCCCCATTTCTTTAACTGCTAAATAATACGTTATAATATTTTCTACATATATTAGTTATTTGTGTATATCTATTTCAATAAAGCCCTTTTTTAAAATGCAATAAAATTGTAGATTTATAAATATCTTGCTTTTTATTTAATTGTAAAATAATACATACAAAAATAAAGGTACTATTTTGCAATCTAGTAAAAAAAATAATATATGTTATTATTTATATAAATTATTTTGTGTGCAAACAAGTTTTTAATATAAATATAAAAGACTTGTATATAACTGTACCTATCTTATCAATTACTAATTAAATAAATATTATTTTGATAAAATTAAATAAAAATTTGTGTACATATTAAAAAATGTTTAAAGTATATACACAGGAAAAAATATTTAAAAAAAATATATTCCACAACAATAAATAATATAGTATATTTTATATATTATAACCTTTTTTTGATTTATAATTTTTTTATATATACACAATAGGAATGAAATTATTTTATTAAATAGTATTATTATGTAAAAACAAAACAAGTTTTATTATATAATTAAAATTAAGGAAAAATTTGTAAAATAACTAAATCGGGGTAATATATATATTATAAATTATTGCTTCATATATTTCATTGAACTGTAATTGGTATATATATATACCTCCCTATAATATATTATTATTTGTGCGTGGTTTTAAATTGTACTTATTTTTACATTTCTTTGATATGCTTTTAACTATGAAAATTGTTACATTTATGCAAATGTATGTATATCATCGTATTTATCTTTGATCATTCATTTTTTTTAATTTTTTCCCTCCCTACGATTTATTTATGCACTTATATGAAAAAGGCTTATGGCAATACATAAAAAATGTATATGCATATAATAAAAAAATATAATAAAAAAATAAAAAAATATAATATTATATTTAATATAGAAAACACATATAAAGAATAAGGGGAAAACTATTTAGTAATTTTTTTTAATACATTAAAAAATAAACATTTTATGTTATAAAATATACTTATTTTATACAAATTATTATAAGTGTTACACATAACTGTTTAAAGAAATATAAGTATAAATATAATAACACATCTTTATATTATAACATATTAAAACCGATGTTAATAAAAAGAAAGATAAAATGAAATACACAGCTTTTAAAAACTCTTTGAGGTTAAAAAAAAAAAAAAAAACTTAATAGTGATTTAAAAAATATGTGATAAAATATAAAGGTGTACATCACCAAATTTTAATTATATCTTACTAACACATATATATAAATATTTATTATATTTATAGATTTGCAAGCAAGTTTTGCCAAAACAACAATTACAAATTATATATGAACAGCGTGCCTCAGTTTTCAACGTATGCATATGGGAAGTACTTAAAAACGTAAGGGAAAATGTGGAAATGCTATAAATAAATAAATAAAATTATGTACATATGCAGTATGCATGTGTGACTCCAAGGGATTATCTGTTTTATATTAAATGTCATTGGGAATTATATATAGCTACCCATTATTTTATTACCATCTTTTTATTATTTTTTTAAACAGAAACCCTCTTACGAATAGACTTGATGATTTATTAAAAAAAAATTCAAATTTAATCAGTATAATTAGCTTAAATGGATTGGACGATTTAATTACCCAATCTTCAAAAATAGGTAATTTATTTTATTCTATATAATTGATGTTGGTTCATAATTTAAATAATAAAAACTAACTATTCCGACACACGCACACTTACTAAATTATGCTTGCTTTATTTTGTATTTTATTTTATCATCATTTTTATTATTATTTTATTTTTATTATCATTTTATTTTTATTATCATTTTATTATCATTTTTATTTTATCATTTTCAGAGTCTGTTTCTATTGCGGATTGGCTACTAAACCTAGTTGAAGAGTATCAATGTATGATAAAATTACACCAGTATGAAATAATTATTCACATATGTATATATCTATATATCTATTACATATTTATATATTTTATGTACATTTCCCCCCTTATTTATACTACATTTTACCTTATTTGAAAATACTTTTGTTGTTTTGTTTCCTCGATTTTCTTTTCTTTCAGCTCAAGAAAGATGTGTACATATTATGAGCGTATACAATATATTTTATAATTATATATTTCAGAAAAGTGAGATATGTTTAATGAGATCATATATTAATTGTCTTTATATGTTACATATCGTTTATTCTATATTTATTGAGTTTTTTTATTTTTTGCTGTTTGAATGATAGTACTAAGAAATTTGTACTTATTTTATTTTGAATATTTATATGTTCAAAGTTGATACAATAATTATACATATGTTACATATTTTTTATTTTAATGATTTTATAGCTATCCATTTCATTTTATGTAATTATAATATGATAAGTCTTTGCATCCACAGTTATTATTCATTGAATTTTGTTCCTCCTTTTCTTTTTTTTATAGTAACAACAAAATACGCTTAAAATTATATTTACACATGTGCACATTTGTATATACCCATTTATATGTACAATTTATATCTATATATTTATGTACCCATTTATATGTACAATTTATATCTATATATTTACGTCCCCGTTTATATGTACACATTTATGCACATGCACATGTGTGTGCATACCCCTTTAATTAAAATTACAAAATACATTCATGCTATATTTTTCTTCCCTTTTTTATGTAGTAATGCTATCATGCGTAAATATGACCACAATACGGTTAAATTGAGAAAAACAAAAAAGCGCGCAAAATAAGTTTGTACACTATCTATTATTAAACTTGCACACTATATATTTTATGTTGTGCTAGCCATATATTTATTATTTGCATATATACTTATGTAAAAATTTATGCAAATATATATATATATTTATGTGCGTATGAACACGTATATATTCTATATGGGGATCCTATTTCAAAGCAAACATTCAAATAGCTTATTATATATACATATGTATATGCATAAATACATAATAATTTCTTACTATTTTTATTCCCAATTTTATTAACACATATTTTTTTTTTTCAAACAAAAGCAGTTGGTTTTCCATTAGGAGCATTGGATAGTCAACACTATTTTATACATGAATAAAGAAATTACAATAAAATTTTTGAAAGAATAAACAATATTAATTTATACTACTTTTTCCATAAATTTTAATTTGGATTTTATAAAAAGTTATAACTAACCTTGTTAATTAGTTGTTTTATGTCATTGATGATATAAACTAATGCAATTAAAAACCAAACATTATATATACCTTCATTTCGTTATCATGTTTTTTATGCTATATTTATCTAAATATTTAAATGCCATTGTGAGAAGAGATATATAAAGAGGGACGATATATATATATATATATATTGTCTATATACTTATTTGGTGGTATGCTTTTTATTTATTTATTATTATTTTTTTTTTTTTTTGCACACAACATGAACATATAGAATTTATTGACTTAAAAACATGCACACAATCAGCTTTTTTGCATTTATCATTTAATAATTTTTTTTTTATCAGGCAATTTATCACTAGAAATTTGGCAATGGCTAGTTTACTTACATTCAAATTCTTAACAAAATAGCTAAAATCGATGAAAAAAAAAAATAAAAAAAAATAGCTAGCTATGTTAAATAGCTGACTCGATAAAAATATCACACGACAAATATCTATGCGAATGAGAATCTATCCTCGAGGGAAATCATTTTTTCAAGACAAACAACAATGATAATATATTTAAATATTTTATTCTATTATTCATACAAAAATATATACAATTTTGTATGCACTATATTCCTCACTTTTTTAAATATAACATTATTTTATATAAAAATAAAAACCTTTTAAAAAACATATACTAAAAAGTTAATTTTTTAATTAAAAAAATAAAAATAAAGCAAAGTTAATAAACGAAAATAATGAGTTACAAATTTAATGGATTATAAATTTAACGAATTATAAATTTAATGAATTAAAATTATATATACAAATGTTAATATAAAAAAGGAAAAATGAAACCACAGATATTCGATTGTATTTTATTGGTTATTTAAAATTATCTTCTTGATGTTGTTCCCATTGGTCTTTTTCCTGAAAATAAATGTTTTGGTTTTGTGGAAGGGATAGATCGATCTGCCTCTCCTTTTGTTCCTTTTTCAACTTTTTTATAAGCAGCTTTATTTAATTTAAATGCTTTTCTTCTCTGTATTTCGGTTGATGTGCTTTGATATATTTTCGATCTTTGTGTTGGATCATTATATATATTATCTTTAAGTAGTTTTCTTTTAGATATAAATTTTTTAACTTTATCTTTTTTGATTGTTTTAGTTGCAGATTTTCTTGATTTTTCAGTCATACTTTTAAGTACTTTTTTCTTGTCAATATTTAATTCATCTAATTTCTTTTCTATTTCTTCAACAGTTTTATTTCGTTTGTGATATATAGGTTGTTTTTCTTCATTTAATTTTGCATTTAATTTTAATTCTTTTAATTTCATAGCCATTTTTTCTAATACTTTTTTTGTCTTAAACCATAATGGATCAATTTGAACATCATTGTCAAACATCATTTCTTCTTCCTTTTCTAATTCTAATAATTTTTGTTCAATATCTATGTCGATAAAATCACTTATATTTTTTCCATTATATATTTCTGGAATAACATCATATTTATATTCTTCATCTATATCATAGTTTTTTCGTATATCTACTGAATATACTCCTGCACCTCCATTTTCATTTTGTAAATCGATTTCCAATTTTCTATCATCTGTTCTATTACTTAAATAACTTTGTCTAGTTTTATTTTTTTTTTTAAATTTCATTTCACGCATTGTAATTGGTGCATTATTATTTTGTTCATCTGTTAATGTGTTTTCGGATATTTTTCCTTGATTTTCTGGATTTATACCAATTTGTTCTTTTATTTGTTTTTCTTGTTCGAGTTTTTTTTTTTTTTTTTCAATTATGACTGATTCAGGTATAAATGGTGCTCTATTAACAATAGCCTTATTCTCAGCTAGCTTTTTATTGATAATATTTTGTTCATCTAAAAGAATATTTGAACCTTGATCTAACTTTAATAATTCACAAGCTGCTGTTTTAGCTTCTTCAACACCTACTCCAGTTAATGTACTAAAAGAACAAAATTTGACTGTTTTTTTTATATCATCTACAATTTTTTTAATTAATAATTTATTTTCAACAGAAACATTATCTAAACTTCCTTTATCAATTTTATTTAATCCAATAACAATTGATTTATTTGAAAAAAGAGATTTGATAGAATAAAGTAAATTTATTTGTTCTTTTATTGTCATTCCACATTCTTCACTAATATCAATAATAAAAAGTATAACACCATTAATATGAGCTAATGCTGTTATAGTTGTCATTTCTATGGTATTACGATTTTCTAGAGATCTATCTAATAGACCCGGTGTATCTATAATTTGATATCTATTTAAATTATGATCAAAATGGCCTACATATAAATTTTTTGTTGTAAAAGAATATGGCTGTACTTCAACATTGGCTCTAGATACATAATTAATAAAAGATGATTTACCAACATTTGGAGCCCCAGCCAATAAAATTGTTTTTTTATGAGGGTTTATTGATGGAAGCCGAGATAAATTTTGTCTTACTTCTTCTAAATATAATAAACTAGGTTGTAATTTTTTTATAAGTTTGCACATTCTTCCTAATGCACTAATTTTAAGCATTTTACATTTATATAAAGAAGAACTAAACTTTAATAACTTAATATAATCATGACATATCTTTGTAACTAATTTACTTGCATAACTACATTGACCTAATGCTAATTTATAATGATCTCTATCATATAATATATTTGCTAGGTCAGAATAAAATGGATGTATATCATCTAATTTTGGGAAATCATTTATTATTGTTTGTAATTTATCTTTAAATAATTCTTGGCACATTTTAACTTTTCTCATATAAAAATTTCTTATTCTTGTTATTTTAAACCCCTTATGTATTTCTGTTGGCGTTTTTCTTTGTGTCCTTGACAAAACAACATCTACCAATTCCTTGGCACTTACCACGGGCTTGATATCTTTGAATCGATATAAATTAGTTTCCTTCATTTTGAAAATGTTATATATATCAGATTAAATAAATAAGAAAAGGTATGTTTCGCAATTTTTTCAGCTTTTTTCAGCTTTATCAACTTTATCAGCTTTTTTAGCTTTTCTCAACTTTTTCAGCCTTTTCAACTTTATCAGCTTTTCTCAACCTTTTCAGCCTTTTCAACTTTATCAGCTTTTCTCAACCTTTTCAGCCTTTTCAACCTTTTCAACCTTTTCAAGTTTATACAAATTTGTATCTTTCTTTCCTTTGTGATAAATTGGGTGGCATAACGTTCCAATATTTTCTTAGCCCTTTAAAACATGTTGTGGTTTGAGCATGTTTTTTTTTTTGTTCGATATATCTCTATAATAATTATATATCCAAATATACATGTACAAACAATGCAAATAAAAAATTAACTAATATTTATTGAATGTTAATTAAATTAATAGCTATCGTTCATATGTATAAATTTTATATTAGCATTTTTATCATATATTGAAAAATAGAAAAAATTAATAATTCCTTTAAGAGAAAATAATTCCTTTTAAGGGAAAAACAATCAAAGCTAGTTATTTATTTTTATTTATTTATTTTTGTGATAAAACTGAAATATTGCATATAAACAAATCCTCGAAAAAAAAAAAAATTTTGTATTGTTCAAAAATGTATATAATGTATGCAATATTTTATAAATTAAAAATAATGATAAATTATATTATTTGGGAAAAATAAAAATATGGGGTTAAATATTTTTATAAATCTTGGACTAAATTTATATGCACAAAAATGACAACGATCAAAATGATAGTAAAAATGATAATATAAACATTAAGTAAAAAAAAATACAAAATTTTCATTTATGTTTATCATTATTTAATAGAAAATATTTTAAAAGCTTTGATATTCGTTTAAATAAATTTGGGAAAAATATAATAACACAACATCGTAGCTTTATCACCGAAATAGCTTATAACATAAAAATATATGCATATATAATATATATATATATAATATATACATATATATATTTATATATTGTTCTGATCTATCATATATTGGGAATAATGTATATATTTATTTATTATATGATTTTTTTTGCCTTTACAATTTTTCCTAATAGTACTAATTAGCTGCATAAACAAAGTTTACCATTTTTATGTATTTTTTTTTTTTCTCAAATTGTATAGTAATAATGGTAGCTCAGTTGCCCCCACCTTTTATAGAGCATACATATTTATTTTAGTGATTTTTTTTTTGTCCCCAAAATAATGAAAAGGATGATGTGTCATATATATTATTAATTGTTATTCACACAAATAAACAATTTTTTTGGGATTTTTTTAATTTTTTCTTTGTATAAATAGGAATGTATTTAAATAAAATAAATAACAAAGGGAACATAAAATACTCCCTTTAACAATATATTGAACTTGGTGTTAAAAAAAAAAAAAAAATAATAATAATAATAATAATAATATAAAATGTACAAATAAATATATTCATTTATATTCATTTATATTTATTTATATTCATTTATATTTATTTTATATTTATTTTATATTTTGGGGGCTCATTTCATTACGTCTGCTATGACTTGAATTCTTGTTTTTCGTCTTAGCAATATTTGACTTATTTTATAAAAAATGAATATATGCTCATATGGGGCAATAAAATTTTGTTATTTCTACATCATTGAAATGTTTAATTTTTTTCTTACATTTTTTGTTTAATTTTTGCTTAATTTTTGCTTAATTTTTGTATTCAGTACTGATTCCCCGTCTTATTTATTACATCAAAATAATTGACAGCTATATATAGGTAGCATTTTCTGATATAATAATTTTAAAACATTTCATGAGAAATCTCTATTTTAATATTATGTTGTAATTTTAATTCTTATATATTTGAGAAAATATATAATAAGTTGACATTTTTATAACACTCTCCTTTTTTTTTTTTTTTTTTTAAATTGAATTTTCAATATAATATAAGTTTTATGTGGTAAAAAATGTGCCATAAAAAAATATTGTTATAATATTTCGTGTTATATATAATAATTTTTTTTTTTCATTATTACAAAAAAACAAATTGGCTTATTTTGTACATGTAATTGCGAAATTAAAAAAATAAAAAATAAACAAAATAAGCAAGATAAACAAAATAAACAAGATAAACAAAATAAACAAGATAAACAAAATAAACAAGATAAACAAAATAAACAAAATAAACAAAATAAACAAAACCGAATAGCTGAATTAATAAGGGCTTTATTTATTCAAAAAAGTAAGAAAGCATATACAGATATTTCACAGAGGCAACAAATAACATTGTTCAGTTATGTGTGTCTCTATATTATAATAATACTATGTGCATGTGTGCATATTAACAGTCAGAAAAAAAACAATTTTTTCCTTGCCGAGTCATAAAAAAATTGGAATAAATAATGATGAGGATATATTTTTGGCTAGCTATGCATATTTTTTCCAGTTTTTGGATGATACAAAATATAGAAATATGTGATTTTTCAAGGGATTCTCTAGACGTGACACTTATGAATAACAAAATTGTGATTGATAATAATTTGAAGGAAGAAAATTATAATGATAATAATATAAAACATTGCGTAAAATTTACAAAAGGGCTTGAAATATTTACATTTATATGTCCAAAAGGAAATAATAATGATAATTATAAAGGTATAGAAATTCGACCTGAACAATGTTTTGAAAAAGTTCGAATAAATGGAAAAGAAGAAAATTTAAAAGACATTTTAAAAGGTGTTATAATAGAAAAAAAAGAAACAGATACAGAAATAATAAGAAAAGCATTTATTCCACCAACTATATATCAAGATATGTCTTTTGAATGTTCTTGTGATAATAGTTTAACAATTAAAGATAATTATATTGGAGCAAGAGGAATTATGAAAGTACATTTAAAAAAAAATATTATTTTTGGATGTGATTTTAATTATGATACTAATGAACCCAAACATTCTAATGGGAAAAGTGCATTTGCACGATTTTATGATAAAAAAATAATTGTAAATTCAAATAAAAATATTATTTGTAATACACAAGTTAATAGTAAAGAAGTTTATCTTGGGTTAGTATGCCCAGAAGGATATGAAATATACCCAGAAAATTGTTTTGAAAATATTTTATTTGAAAACAAGGTTATAAAAATTAGTGAATTAATTAAACATGATATTAAATTACATATTGAAAAAAATAAAAATATATCTTTTGCATCATTTATACTAAATTCAAATGAAAATCCCAAAAGTTTTTCATGCCATTGTATTAAAAATAATGATAATTCTTTTCCCCTTATTGCAAATATTACTTTTGCCAATTATGAATCTTATTCTTTTAATTTTTATGCCACTTATTTTATTCTGATTTTTATTTTTTTGATATCATATATATAAGCACAACAGATAAAAAGTGGAAACTGTCTATGCATTTCGCCTATTTACATAAATGTGAATATTTGCAAATAAATCCAGTTTGTTATCGAATGTTGCTATTTTGTTTGTTTACAATTTCTTACAATTATACAATTTCTTATTTTTTTTTTCATCATAACAAATAACTTTTTTGCCATTACATTTTCTAAGTTAGAAAATAAATGGAAATTTAAGGTATATACAAAAAATATATGATTTCTATGTATTAATTTGATATTTGTCTAAATAAGCATAAAATATATTTATATAAATATTCCCTTATATATGCACACAAACTATATGCACAATATAAATGCACCGTTATATTTGTTAATAATTTTCCAACTCTTTTCGAAATAAATAGATAAAAAAAGAGAAAATATTGTGTGTTTTTTGTGAAATTCAAAAAAAAAAAAAAAAAAAAAAAAAAACATGTGAAATAATATGCACATAGTGCATTTATAAAAATATAAATAAAAGTAAAATAACGTAACAAATAGAACAAAATAAAATAACATGACATCGATAAAAATGCAACAAAAAATAAAATATACCAATATTAAATAAAATATAAATAATATAATTAATCTAAATCAAATTCATTATTATTATTATATATATATATATATACAAGATGGTACAGATAAAAAAAAGCATTCTAATATACACTATATTATCCTACTTATTGTATACAATTAAAGGGCTTGAACATCTATGTGATTTTAACGAAAACCACACTATAGAAGTAACAGATACAGAAAACCATGATATAGATAATAATTGTACATTACAACCAAAGCTTTTTGATAAAGTTAGTATAATATGTGGATCCAAAACAATAAATTATAAATTACATCCAGAAAATTGTTTCGAAAATGTATATGATAGCCCAACATCGATTATTTCAAAACCAATAAATGAAATATTACCAGGTTCAGTAAATATAACTAATAATGATGATCCAGAAACAGGTAATAAAATTGTTTCAATGAGAATACCACCAAATTTTGAAGAAAATAAAGTAATATATTGTTATTGTGATAATAGAAAAAATGATACATCATATTCTAGAACAATTTATGAACAAGACATAAAAGATTTGGGTACAGTTAAAATAACAATACCAGTAATGAAAACAAAAGTTGATGGATGTGATTTTAAAAAAGAAGAATCTGAAATATTTACAAAAGGTATTAATATTAACAGTTCAGAATATTATAATGTAGATGATATTCTTTGTAATGTTGAAGCAGAACCAAATAAATTAATTGGTTTTAGATGCCCAGATGATTATGAAGTTTCACCTCCTGATTGTTTTATTAATGCTTATAATTTTGACGGAAAAACAGAATATATAAAAAATAAAATAATGCTAAATTCATTAATAATGGATAGTCATAAAAAAATTTATTATTCGAGGGTACCAAATACTGTTTATGGAAATCCAAACTTTTTCTGTATGTGTGTAAAAGATAATAAAAAGCTTATAGCACATTTTAATTTTATTTCATCTCCAAAATATAAACCATGGGGTAATTATGCAAATCAATTATATGCAACTAGTAATTCAAATTATTATGAAAAAACTACATCTATTATGATTGTACTATTTTTTATTTTTTCGTATTTTATGCTATAACATTTTTATAGAAAATAAACAAACTATTTTGTAGCATATACATACATATATATATATTCACGTATCAATAATTATATCTTGAATAGATCATCATATAATGATATATGTGTATTATCTTTATATTTATTACATTTTTATATTTGTTTGTTTGTTTGTGAATTTTGATTTTTTTTAATTTGTTAATTTACATACTATATATTATCTATAAATTTTTTATGAATGTTTTTTTATTTTTAATTTGTTTTAAAACTTTAAATGGGATAATAATATAAAATTTAATAGCATGGTAATAAAAATATAAATTATTAAAAATCATTGCCTAAAATGAATACGAAAAGTTGTATACCCAAACAGTATACAAATATTCATATATGTAGGAAATAATTATAATTTTGAAAAGATGAAAAAAATTTTACAATCTTTATTTTCCCACTTAGTCATAAATTGGGGTAGTCCTAATTTAAAAAAAAAAAAAAAAGGAAACATTTAATAAATATATTTATATATATATATTTTTTATTAATGGTACATAAAATGTGGGGGCAAAAACATTCGTGGGAATTGCATACAATTGTCATTTAGCGATCCACAAGGAAAAAAAATAAAGAATAAGCAAAAAATAAATCATAAAAATGTAATAATAAATCGTAAAAATGTAATAATAAATCGTAAAAATAAATCGTAAAATGTAATAATAAACATAGTAAAGAATAAAATATGTGATCATACTAGAAACGCCAAGAAAGCTGGAAATTTCATAATATATGATTATTATCATTATATACATGTAAAAAATTTACATATTCGTAAAAAAATTATATATATGCATATTATGCTAAATAAGCCAATGTATAGCGAAAATTCCAAATGCAGAAAAAAAAAGAAAAAGGCATAAGGTAGCTAATTTTTTACTAAACACTTGAAAGAAACTAAAAAAAAAAAAAAAATTAAAATATGTTATGCGAACAGTGTAATAAAAATAATGTTTGTATGTTAAAACCCTCGAATAAGGAAAAATTATGCAAACACTGTTTTTTAGAAAGCTTTGAAGATGAAGTACATACAACTATTTTGAAAAAAAAAATGTTTGAAGACAATGACAAAATTTGTATTGCTGTGTCAGGTGGAAAAGACTCTAGCGTATTAACACATGTACTTGTTAATATAAAAAAAAAATATAATTATAATTGGAATTTATTTTTATTAGCTATTGATGAAGGAATTAAGGGTTATCGTGATGATTCATTAAAAGTTGTTTATAAATTAGAAAAATTATATAATTTACCATTATCAGTTTTAAAATTCCAAGATATTTTTTCTTATACTATGGATGATGTTGTCAGTTATATAGGAAAAAAAAATAATTGTACTGTGTGTGGGGTTTTTAGAAGGCAAGCTATGGAAAAAGGGGCTTTATTATTTAATGCCACAAAATTAGTAACAGGTCATAATGCAGATGATTTAGCAGAAACTATTTTAATGAACATGTGCAGGGGGGATATTGATAAGCTAGCTAAAAATATAAATGATGTTATCCAAAAAAAAAATAATACTAATAATAGCAATAATAGCAATAGTAATGGCTCACTGGCTAGCTATTCAGAAAATAGTAACGCAAATATATTTCCAAATTGTAACAATATTTTGGATAAAAATGAAATTGGAAGTTCATCTTGCGGGTGCAAAGAGAAAATCAATATAGAAAATAACAAAGAAATGGAAAAAAAAAATGAATGCAATAATGATGTAGCCAAAATTAGTAATGATAATATAAAGTATGAAAATAAAGGTGATGGTTTTATTCCACGATTAAAACCATTAATGTGGTCATATGAAAAAGAGATTGTTTTATATGCCTATCATTTGAAACTTGATTTTTTTAGCACTGAATGTACATATTCTCCGAATTCTTTTCGTGGAAATTTAAGAAGTTTTATTAAAGATTTAGAAATTATTAATCCACAAATTATTTTAAATATAATCCATTCATCTGAATTTTTTTATTTTAACACAAACATAAAAAAAAAACTTAATACATGTATAAAATGTGGGGCTTATACATCAAATGTAGTATGTAAAGCTTGTCTAATAGTTGATGGGTTAAATAATTATACAGATAACTCTTTTCTATATGCAAACAAAAAAAAAAAAAAAAAAAAATAGCAAAAAGAAGATATCCATAGAATATGAAGCAGAGAATGTAGAAAAATGATGTTCATATTTTACTGTAAAATTTGCTATTTTTTACTGGAAAATGTGGAATTTTTTGATTTTATCTTGTTTTGTTCCCACCGCTATCTTATTAATTTTTTTTAAAAATTATTCATTTGTATCATATAGCTTTTTATTTTATATTTGTCCAAATAACTTTTGAATATTTTCATTTATTATTTTTTGTGTATATACCCTATAATTTATTTTTTTTTATTTTATTTAAACAATTTGTATAAGCATACATTGTCACTATTTCACATAAAATGTGTAATTATTTTATTTTGAGGATAACATATTATTGACAATATAAATAAAGTCAAATAATATTAATTAATACATATATTAAAGAACACATTGAAGCATAAAATGTGTTTCATATTTTGTTGTTTGTTTTTTTAGTTTGGCTTTTCTTTTTTTTTTCTGAGCACTTGTAAAAATGTTTTATTTCAACTGAGTATAACTGTGTCATATACAAGCAAATAAACAAGCCTACATAGTTACATATCTCTCTCTATATACATATAATCTCTCTATATATATATCTACACGTATTTCTCTATATCTATATCTATATCTACATCTATACATGTGTGTACGTATTGCGAAGTGGCACGTTTGCAGATTGTCCATATAAGACAAAACAGCTAAAAAAAATATTTTGCACACACAAATTTTTATTCGATTTTAAGAGTAGCCAAAATGAGAAACCAAAACGAGAGTACAATAAATAGAATTTACGAATCGTCACTAAAAAAACTTGAAGAAAATATAGAGAAAGGAAAAATAGTTTTAAAAGTGGAAAAGGAAAGAAAAATAGATTTTAAAGGAATTGAACTTAATTTAAAAAAACACATGAACGAAATGGCAAAACTTGTAAAAGAAGCTAAAAATATAAAAACATTATCAAGTAATAATATAAAAGATTTTTATAATTCTCTAATTAAATGTGATGAATTATGCGATAAATTTACAACAGATGAAATAAATAAAAAAATAAATGACATTTTTGATACAATGTTAGTAGAAATAAATACTAAATGTAAAACAGTAGTTTTATAATTATTGATCCATATCCTTTTGAGATATAGAAATTGTGTTGTTTCAATTTTAGTGAAAACTTATAAAACATTTCCCAAATTAATAAAATAAATTTAAACAATTTTTTTTATAACTATTTAAATATTTTTTTAATTATATAATTTTTTTTTGTATTTTTTGTTTGGAAAAAGTTTAATCTATAAAAAGATTCAAATTAATTTTACAAACACCAAATGCACATAATCTCAAAAAATTGTTATAAATAAAACATAATAATATAAATTCAATGAATAAATTATAAAAATATTCTAGCTAGCCATTATGGCTAGACATAAACACACACACAAAAAAAAAAAAAAAAAAAAAAAAAAAAGAGAATATTTATTTATATATATGCTTATATATGTCTAAAATATATCGTCTTTTTGAAGTGTTAATTTTAAAATTTTTTTGGTGTTCCATTGCTGGATATTTTTTTTTAAAATGAATATAATTTGTAGATATATAATTTGAATTAAGAATTATTTTATTAAAATATTCATCAGCTAATTTAAATGTATTTAATAAAATTTTATGTTCATTTTCTTTTATATCTTGTTGAAAATTTGAATGAACAGACAGAATTTTTTCGTTTTGTAAATTGTTTGTACCAAAACATAGTTGTAAATAATTTTTGTTATTTAAATTTTTTAATATATCTATATTTAATAAATTATAAAAATCTGATCCCAATTTTGTATGAATTTTAATATACTCTTTGTATTTATATTTACCAATTGGTCTGTACATGTCAGGTATAATTATGCACACATTATTTGTATCTTCACATTTTAAATAATTTAATATATTTTTTATAGTAATTCCACTTTGGTTATTTATTTCCTTTATTGGCTTAACTAGTATTATATTATTTTTTTCGCATATATAAGATTTTATATTACTTAAATATATCCATGCATCATATTTATATTTATTGTTCAGAAAATCTAAATACATTCTACTAATATCTCCTTTTTTAAAGTTACTAGCTATTTTATTTTTTATTTCATTTCCTAAACCAATTAAAATTTTATTTTGTTCGATCATTTGTATATATGTACATAATTTATAACTTTAAGAGTTTAAACAAATAATTAATCCTATACAAACTAATGTTAACCCTAATACAGATTTGTATGAAACATTTTTTTTTAAAATAACAATTTCAGTAATATATGTAAAAACAAAAGATGATACATTTGATAATGGAACTGTTAATGATATATCCGATTTAAACAATAAAAAATAATAAAACATAGACCCAATCTGATTTAATAAATATGGTAAAATAATGTTGATGTTTTTTAATATTGTAATAATTTCTTCTATTGTATTTTTTTCTTTTTTTTTTTCGTTTTTTTTTTCTTTTTTTTTTTCTTTACATCCAATTTTTATAAACACGTTTGTACACCCCCACAAAATACCAATTAATATGTATAAAATAAAATACATATTTTCATTTATTTGGGTTTTTATATTTACATAAATAAATAATCTTTACAATATTCTTATCTATATGTTTCTATTCTGTATTTATTATATTTATTTGAAATAACGAATTGAATTTGTGAGAATTTTAAATCGTTATATATTCACAAAGGGTAATAACCATTCTTCACGTTTTTTATTACACTTTTTTTTTTTTTTTTTTTTTTTTTTTATTTCTGCATTTGGTAAGTAATAATGATATCATCTAAATAAACCTTCTTATGCATAAATAGGAATATATATTTTACTAATTTTTACTTCTTTATTTTTTTACTTCTTTATTTCTTCTTTATTTTTTTGTGCCGATTTAAAAAATATATGTTCAAAGTATAGAAAAGGAATGCACATTAACTATTATTATTATTATTATTATCATGGAAACATCAATAATTGAGTAATAAACTTATTTATTGTATTTCTTGTTTTGTTGTGTAATTGTTTTATGTATTTATTAGTATGCTGTTTTAATTTTTGTATTTTTTTTGTATTTTTTTTGTACTTTTTTTGTATTTTTTTTTAATTTTTTCTGTATCATTAGTCGATCATTATTTATTATTTTGCACTTTTGTAATTTATTCATTTTTTTTATTCATTTATTAAAACTAGTAAAACGAGACGATAAAACAATTATTGTCTTTACAACAATTCGCAATTTAGATTTTACTATACTGTCAAAGTATGCTTAATTTTTTTCCTTTTTATTCGTTTGCATTTGTTTGTATTTCCATTTTTTCCATTTTTTCCATTTCCAACCTTTTCAACCTTTTCTATATATCGCCCTGTTTGGAGATAGTGGGACTGTAGTATATGCCAATTGTGGCGGTTTTATAATTAACTTAAAATAAAAGACAAAAAATATTACCGAATAATATAAATTGATATGGGTTCTGAATCCATACATCTGTATGTTACACATTTATATACAGTTTATGCACACATCTTAGGATAGTTAAATATATTTTAAAATGTGCAATTATATCAATAGATTCGATATTATCTTGTTAAAATAAAAATTTTTATGTATAATTGAAAACAAGTGTTTGTATAAAAAAAAAAAAAAAAAATTGAACATATATGTGTGTACATTTTTTTTGTTGCAAAGATTTAGTATATATTATTTGATTCGATTTATTTATTTTATATGAATGTATCTATGTAATTTTTTTTTGTGTATTTTAAAATGTTGCTCGATTTATCTAGATGTAAACTAAAAAGTTTAGAAGATAGTGATGTGATCCTTGAAAAATTGATAGAACTAAATTGTGATTATACAAGTATAACATATTTAGATGTTTCATATAATAATATAAAATCTATTAAAGGGTTAAGACATTTTGAAAATTTAAAAATATTAAATATATCGAATAATGAATTAACTTCATTAGATGGAGATTATATTCCTTGTTCAACTGAGAAGATAATTTGTGATAATAATAATCTTAGTGACATTTATTTTAAGGGTATAACAAATGAAAGAGAAGAATCCGAAGCCGAAACCGAAACTGAATCAGAACCCAAATATGAAACTGATGAAGAAACGGGTTCAGATGATAATAGAAAAAATAATTGTATAAATAAAATATATAGTTATAAAAATGATAATAATATTTCTTCAAATTATTCAAATGATTTAAAAAGTTATAATATGCATGATAAATATAATAATAGTTTTTTTTATGATAAAATATATTACACAAATAATAATTTCCCATTAAGTAATTTAAAATATTTAGATGTAAGCTACAATAATATTAAAAGGTTAGCAACATTTGAAAAATATTTACATATCTTAAATAAAAGAAATAAATTAAATAATTCTAATGAAACAAACATATCAAAGAGTCTCAAATCTGAAAGTTTAGAAAGTGATGCAGATGATGTACATATAAATAATTTTATTTCGAGTAAAACTGAAAAAGATGTTATGATTCTATTTTTTAACTCTTTAGAAACTCTGCATCTAAGAGGAAATAAATTAACTAATTTAAAAGGATTAAGTGTTTTAAAAAATTTAAAAGTTTTAGATCTTAGATCAAATTTAATTAGCCATCCAGTACAACTCTTTTATATTCTGGATAATAAAAATTGGCTAAAAAAATATCATGATAAAAAAAATAAAAATAAAAATAAAAATACTTATTATTCTTATTTTTCACATATATTAAAAAAATATAAAAATATAAATTTACAAAATATATCCTTGCTAGGCAATAACAAAATATTCAAACCTAAACGATTGCTTGCATCTGTATTTAACGTATTAAAAAATGTTAATAGAAAAAAAGAACTTATAACTGATTTTTCTGACCGTGTTTCGATAAATGAAAATAATGATATTCTTGAACGTGAGTTTTGTGATGCAGATGATGAGGAAGAAGATGATTCAGATCCTTCTTATGATATAGATTCAGACATGGGTTCAGAAGCAGATGTAGAAGTCGAGGAAAATTCAAACTTAATAGAAAACAATACATATATTTCTAAAAATAAACATGATAATTTTGTAAAAAAAAGTAACGAAATAAATATTCTTAATGACATTGAACAAATTACATCTAAACCAAAGGATTTGATTGAATTAAATGATTCTGGGTTCTATGATAAAAATATAAATAAAAATGAAAGTGATTATGCTGAGAGTACCCAAGGGGAAAGAAATGAGGATAGAGATATTCCAACTTCTTTAAGTCGAAAGGAGATAGATGTAGAATCAAGTGATACTGAGGAGGGTACACATGGACAAGTAGAAAGTGTGGTGGATTCTCAAAGCGAATCAGAAAATGAAAAAGAAGATGGTGTAAGTGATATAGAGCATGAATCTGCAAGCGAAGAGGAAATCGAACCAAGAAAAGTAAAACATAATGAGATAGATGCAGGCACCATAAAGAATCAAAGTGATAGTGAAATTGAAAGTGAAGAGGAGGAAATAGCTCAAAGCGAGATAGATGTAGAATCCATAAAGAATCAACATGATGCTGAGAGTGAAAGTGAAAGTGAAGAAGAGGAAATAGCTCAAAGCGAGATAGATGTAGAATCCATAAAGAATCAAAATGATACTGAAAGTGAAAGTGAAATTGAAGAAGATGAAGAAATAACTAGAACCAAGGTGGATGTAGGTAGCATAAAGAATCAAAGTGATAATGAAATTGAAAGTGAAGAGGAGGAAATGGCTAGGAGCGAGATAGATGTAGAATCCATAAAGAATCAACATGATGCTGAGAGTGAAAGTGAAAGTGAAGAAGAGGAAATAGCTCAAAGCGAGATAGATGTAGATAGCATAGAGAATCAAAGTGATAGTGAAATTGAAGAAGAAGAAGAAGAAATAACTAGAACCAAGGTAGATGTAAACACCATTAAGAATCAAAGTGATACTGAAAGTGAAGAAGAAGAAGGAATAATTAGAAGTGAAATAGATGCAGATAGCATAAAGAATCAAAGTGATAGTGAAATTGAAGAAGAGGAAGAAATAATTAGAACCAAGGTAGATGTAAACACCATTAAGAATCAAAGTGATAATGGAATTGAAGAGGAAATAGCTAGAAGCAAGATAAATGTAGGTAGTGTAAAGAATCAAAGTGATAGTGAAATTGAAAGTGAAGAGGGAGAAATAGATAGGAGCGAGATAGATATAGATAGCATAAAGAATCAAAATGATACTGAAAGTGAAAGTGAAAGTGAAAGTGAAGAGGAAATAGCTAGAAGCAAGATAAATGTAGAATCCATAAAGAATAAAAATGATGCTGAAAGTGAAAATGAAAGTGAAGAGGAAATAGCTAGAAGCAAGATAGATGTAGGCACCATAAAGAATCAAAATTATGCTGAAAGTGAAGAAGAAGAAGAAGAAGAAGAAGAAGAAATAGCTAGAAGTGAAATAGATGTAGGTAGTATAAAGAATCAAAGTGATGCTGAAAGTGAAGAAGAAGAAGAAGAAATAACTAGAACCAAGGTGGATGTAGGTAGCATAAAGAATCAAAGTGATAATGAAATTGAAAGTGAAGAGGAGGAAATGGCTAGGATCGAGATAGATGTAGAATCCATAAAGAATCAACATGATGCTGAGAGTGAAAGTGAAAATGAAAGTGAAGAAGAAATAGCTAGAAGCAAGATAGATACAGCCACCATAAAGAATCAAAATGATACTGAAAGTGAAAGTGAAAGTGAGGAAGAAGAAATAACTAGAAGTGAAATAAATGTAAGCAGCATAAAGAATCAAAATGATAGTGAAAGTGAAAATGAAGAAGAGGAAGAAATAGCTAGAAGCGAAGTAAATGTAGAATCCATAAAGAATCAAAATTATGCTGAAAGTGAAAGTGAAGAGAAGGAAATAGCTAGAAATGAAATAGATGTAAACAGCATTAAGAATCAAAGTGATAATGAAATTGAAAGTGAAGAGGAAAAAATAATTAGAACCAAGGTATATGTAAGTAGGATAAAGAGTCAAAGTTATTATGAAAGTGAAAGTGAAGAAGAGGAAGAAATAGCTAGAAGTGATATCGATGCAGCCACCATAAAGAATCAAAATTATGCTGAAAATGAAAGTGAAAATGAAAGTGAAAATGAAAGTGAAAGTGAAAATGAAAGTGAAAATGAAAGTGAAAATGAAAGTGAAAATGAAAGTGAAAATGAAAGTGAAGAAGAAGAAATAGCTAGAAGCAAGATAGATGTAGGCACCATAAAGAATCAAAATTATGCTGAAAGTGAAGAAGAAGGAATAACTAGAAATGAAATAGATGTAAACAGCATAAAGAATCAAAATGATAATGAAAGTGAAAATGAAGAAGAGGAAGAAATAGCTAGAAGCGAAGTAAATGTAGAATCCATAAAGAATCAACATGATGCTGAGAGTGATAATGAAATTGAAGAAGAGGAAATAGCTCAAAGCGAGATAGATGTAGATAGCATAGAGAATCAAAGTGATAGTGAAATTGAAGAAGAAGAAGAAGAAGAAATAACTAGAACCAAGGTAGATGTAAACACCATTAAGAATCAAAATGATACTGAAAGTGAAAATGAAAGTGAAGAGGAAGAAATAGATAGAAATGAAATAGATGTAGGTAGTATACAGAATCAAAGTGATGCTGAAAGTGAAGAAGAGGAAGAAATAGCTAGAAGTGATATCGATGCAGCCACCACAAAGAATCAAAATTATGCTGAAAGTGAAAATGAAAGTGAAGAAGAAGAAATAGATAAAAGTGAAATAGATGTAGGTAGTATACAGAATCAAAGTAATGCTGAAAGTGAGAAAGAAGAAATAACTAGAAGTGAAATAAATGTAAACAGCATAAAGAATCAAAATGATAGTGAAAGTGAAAATGAAGAAGAGGAAGAAATAGCTAGAAGCGAAGTAAATGTAGAATCCATAAAGAATCAAAATGATACTGAAAGTGAAAGTGAAGAAGAAGAAATAGCTAGATATGAAATAGCTGTAGGTAGTATAAAGAAGCAAAGTGATAATGAAATTGAAAGTGAAGAAGAAGAAGAAGGAATAACTAGAAATGAAATAGATGTAAGTAGTATAAAGAATCAAAGTGATGTTGAAAGTGAAAATGAAAGTGAAGAAAAAGGAATAACTAAAAGTGAAATAGATGTAAACAGCATTAAGAATCAAAGTTATTATGAAAGTGACGAGGAAAAAATAATTAGAACCAAGGTATATGTAAGTAGGATAAAGAATCAAAGTTATTATGAAAGTGAAGAGGAAGAAATAACTAGAAGCGAGGTAGATGTAAGTAGAATACAGAATCAAAGTGAAAGTGAAGAGGGAGAAATAGCTAGAAGTGATATAGATACAGCCACCATAAATAATCAAAATGATACTGAAAGTGAAGATGAAAGTGAAAATGAAAGTGAAAATGAAAGTGAGGAAGAAGAAATAACTAGAAGTGAAATAGCCGTAGGTAGTATAAAGAAGCAAAGTGATAATGAAATTGAAAGTGAAGAAGAAGAAATAACTAGAACCAAGATAAATGTAGAATCCATAAAGAATAAAAATGATGCTGAAAGTGAAGAAGAAGAAATAGCTAGAAGCGAGGTAAATGTAGAATCCATAAAGAATCAAAATGATACTGAAAGTGAAAGTGAAGAAGACGAAATAACTAGAACCAAGCTAGATGTAAACAGCATAAAGAATCAAAATGATACTGAAAGTGAAAGTAAAGAAGAGGAAGAAATAGCTAGAAGCGAAGTAAATGTAGATCCCATAAAGAATCAAAGTGATAATGAAATTGAAAGTGAAGAGGAAAAAATAATTAGAACCAAGGTATATGTAAGTAGAATAAAGAATCAAAGTTATTATGAAAGTGAAGAGGAAGAAATAACTAGAACCAAGATAGATGTAGATCCCATAAAGAATCAAAATTATGCTGAAAGCGAAAGTGAAGAAGAGGAAGAAATAACTAGAAGCGAGGTAAATGTAAGTAGAATACAGAATCAAAGTGAAAGTGAAGAGGGAGAAATAGCTAGAAGTGATATGGATGCAGCCACCATAAAGAATCAAAATGATACTGAAAGTGAAAATGAAAGTGAAGAAGAAGAAGTAGCTAAAAGTGAAATAGATGTAAGTAGTATAAAGAAGCAAAGTGATAATGAAATTGAAAGTGAAGAAGAAGAAGAAGAAGAAGGAATAACTAGAAATGAAGTAGATGTAAGTAGTATAAAGAATCAAAGTGATAGTGAAAATGAAAGTGAAGAAGAAGAAATAGCTAGAAGCGAGGTAAATGTAGAATCCATAAAGAATCAAAATGATACTGAAAGTGAAGAAGACGAAATAACTAGAAATGAAATAGATGTAAGTAGTATAAAGAATCAAAGTGAAAGTGAAAGTGAGGAAGAAGAAATAACTAGAAGTGAAATAGCCGTAGGTAGTATAAAGAAGCAAAGTGATAATGAAATTGAAGAAGAGGAAATAGCTAGAACCAAGATAAATGCAGAATCCATAAAGAATAAAAATGATGCTGAAAGTGAAGAAGAAGAAGAGGGAATAACTAGAAGTGAAATAGATGTAAACAACATAAAGAATCAAAATGATACTGAAAGTGAAGAAGAAGAGGAAATAGCTCAAAGCGAGATAGATGTAGGTAGTATAAAGAATCAAAGTGATGCTGAAAGTGAAGAAGAAGAAGAAATAACTAGAACCAAGGTAGATGTAAACACCATTAAAAATCAAAGTGATAATGAAATTGAAAGTGAAGAGGAAAAAATAATTAGAACCAAGGTATATGTAAATAGGATAAAGAATCAAAGTTATTATGAAAGTGAAAGTGAAGAAGAAATAACTAGAAGTGAAATAGATGTAAGTAGTATAAAGAATCAAAATGATACTGAAAGTGAAAATGAAAGTGAAAGTGAAAGTGAAAGTGAGGAAGAAGAAATAACTAGAAGTGAAATAGATGTAGGTAGTATAAAGAAGCAAAGTGATAATGAAAGTGAAGAAAAAGAAATAACTAGAACCAAGATAAATGTAGAATCCATAAAGAATAAAAATGATGCTGAAAGTGAAGAAGAAGAAGAAGGAATAACTAGAAATGAAATAGATGTAAGTAGTATAAAGAATCAAAATGATACTGAAAGTGAAAATGAAAGTGAAAGTGAAAGTGAGGAAGAAGAAATAGCTAGAAGTGAAATAGATGTAGGTAGTATAAAGAAGCAAAGTGATAATGAAAGTGAAGAAAAAGAAATAACTAGAACCAAGATAAATGTAGAATCCATAAAGAATAAAAATGATGCTGAAAGTGAAGAAGAAGAAGAAGAAGGAATAACTAGAAATGAAATAGATGTAAGTAGTATAAAGAATCAAAATGATACTGAAAGTGAAAATGAAAATGAAAGTGAAAGTGAGGAAGAAGAAATAACTAGAAGTGAAATAGATGTAGGTAGTATAAAGAATCAAAGTGATGCTGAAAGTGAAATAGATGTAAACAGCATAAAGAATCAAAATGATAGTGAAAGTGGAAATGAAGAGGAAGAAATAGATAGTATAAAAAATTATGGCGGTGATGGCGAAGATACAGAAAGTGAAGAAGAGGAAAAAGAAGAAAGCGAATCTGAAGATGTAGATGTAAATCTAGAAATGGAAAGAAAGGAAGGAATAAAAATAATTGACACAAAAGAAGGTGAACAAATGCATAAATCACAAATAGAATTAATGGATTTAGAAAAAGAAGAAATAGGTAGCGTTGAAAACAACAAATTAACTATTAAAGGAAAAGAACCAGAATATATAAATTCTCATGAAATTAGAAAAGAAGTATGTGCATCTAATAAAGAACCCAAAATGAATAGTGAAATAAAAGTAAGTAACTCAAATGATCAAAAAAAAACTTATAGAGATAATCAGAATAGTTTGTGTACCTTTGATTATAATAAACAAAAATATTTTCCAATATTAAAAGAAAAAATAAAAAAACTAAATAATAAAATAGATGAATATTCGATAAGAAAACAAGTCAAAAAAAATGACGAAAAAAATGAAGAGGAAAATGACGAAGAAAATGACGAAGAAAATGACGAAAAAAATGACGAAAAAAATGAAGGAGAAAAATCAAAAAATGTGATTTCTTTTTATAATAATTTAAAAAAAAATATGCTTAAAGAAAATTATCATAATAAAAACTGTGAAGAAAATGAATCCATAAAATCAAATAAACAAATAGCTAACTTGAGAAATGTAATTAAAAAAAAGAATCTATTAAATGGTTATAATTTTAGTGAAATAAAAATAGACAATGATAAAAAAGAAATATATAATAAAAATGATATTTCTTTGAAAAGAAAAAAAAATATATATAACAAAAATAACTATTATTGTAACTCTCATAAAAATGATTCTATTCCTATCCAAATTAATAAAAATAAAAATATAAATATAAAAATAAATTCTAACAACTTTGATAATAACATAGATAATATAATAAATAATAATAATAATAATAATAATGATTATAATAATAATGATTATAAAGATAATGATTATAAAGATAATAAATTGTATAATATAAAAAATGAAAAATATATCAACATTGAAGAACATGAAACAATTTGTTCTTTTTCTTCCATCTTAACAGATAAAAAAAACAACAAAATATTTAAAGAAACTAAAACTAATGATAAATATTCAGATATTTCAAATTTTGGAAATTATACATTTATAGGGAATGACATAATTAATAAAAACGCCACTTTTGAAAAAAATAACAACACTACAAATTATATTCACCAATCTGAAAAAGTTGGAAATGTTGAAAATGTTGAAAAAGTTGAAAATGTTGAAAAAGTTGGAAAAGTTGGAAATGTTGAAAAAGTTGAAAAAGTTGAAAAAGTTGGAAAAGTTGAAAAACCAGATTCAGACAAACATTTCGATATAATAGAAGGTATTATAAATAGAAAATGTTTAAATCATGGTTATTCAAAATATTTCGATACAGAAAATGGAAACATAAATGACAATGTTTGTGATAATAATAATAATAATCGTGCTAAACAAAATTTAAACTTGAATTTTAAATTTGAAAAGGGAAATAATAATGAATGTCTTGAATCGTTGAAAAAGAAAAACAACGATCCTAAATCAGATGTGTTAGAAAAAAAAGGGCCTCAAATAGATGCAGCATACTCTATGCACAATGGGAATCAAAATATAGTAGACAAACTCGAAAGTAAAAATGCATGCAAAAAAGGTGACAAAAAGTTGGGAAAAAATAAGGTGGAAAAAAATAAGGTGGAACAAAATAAGGTAGAACAAAATAAGGTGGAAAAAAATAAGATAGAAAAAAATAAGGTAGAAAAAAATAAGGTAGAACAAAATAAGGTGGAAAAAAATAAGGTAGAACAAAATAAGGTGGAACAAAATAAGGTGGAACAAAATAAGGTGGAACAAAATAAGGTAGAACAAAATAAGGTAGAACAAAATAAGATGGAACAAAATAAGATAGAAAAAAATAAGGTGGAAAAAAATAAGGTGGAAAAAAATAAGGTGGAAAAAAATAAGGTGGAACAAAATAAGGTAGAACAAAACAAGGTGGAACAAAATAAGATAGAAAAAAATAAGGTGGAAAAAAATAAGGTGGAACAAAATAAGGTAGAACAAAACAAGGTGGAACAAAATAAGATGGAACAAAATAAGATGGAAAAAAATAAGGTGGAACAAAATAAGGTAGAACAAAATAAGGTAGAACAAAATAAGATGGAACAAAATAAGATGGAAAAATTATGTAAAATTAAAAGTTTGGAAACTCATAATTTGCCATATAATAAATTGTTAAATGATATGTGCGTCTCAAAATCTAAACCATCTTCTGACTTGTTTGAAATAAGCGAAACGGACAAAATTAGTAAAGCGAGTGAAACATGTTTGAAGTTGGTTGAAATAAAACAATTGGAAAGTAAGATAAGTAAAGATTCTGTACATGATAATACAAAAATGTTAATGTGTAATAATAAAATAAATGATTATAATAGCAAAATTTGTGAAAATAGTAACAACCATAAATTAAATAAAAATTTAATATTATATATAAAAGAAACATATTTAAAATTGAAAAAAGAAAAGCAATACAATAATATGTTATTTAAAGAAAATAAAAAGCTTGAAAATAAAGTAAGATTATTAAATCAAAGTAAAAAAATATATAAGAAAAAAATTAAAAATTTGGAAAAAAATTGTGATGAACAAAATAAAATTACAAACAAATTTGAAAATATCATGAATAATTTTAATTTATTGAAAAACTCAAAAATGGAAATTCCTATGGATGATGTCAAAATGCAAAACGCATATATTGAGAACACAATAGGCCAATTATATGTAATTTTTTCTACGTTTTTAAAATTCTCTACATTTTTTCACTTTGTATATGTTTAGTCACGTGCTTATGTCTGTATTGGTTTGCCTTTTCTCAGAGCACATTCTTAGACACTTTAGGAGAAAACCACACGATAACAAAAAGGTAATAAAAAAAAAAAAAATAAAAAATAAAAAAATAAAAAATAAAAAAAAAAAATAAAAAATAAAAAAAAAAAATAAAAAAAAAAAAACTTGTTTACATATTTTATACAATTCAACCGATATATATATGTGTATATGTGTGTGTGTACTTTCTTAACTTTGTAGAATCGAAAATTTGGGTTCCGTATATGCAAAAAGGGAGAAAGGAATAGAATTACAACTGAATAATCAAATTAAGGTACATATAATAAAAACATAAATATTTACAAATATATGTACATAATAAATAGTATTGTTTTATTTTACGCATTATTTCTACGCATTATTCCTACGCATTATTTTTCTACTGTAACAGAATTTGAATTTGTTAAAAAAATATGAAGAAACGACACAAACAAAAAATGAATATTTCAAAGAGTTACAAAAAAAAGAAAAAGATATTATCAAGTAAGTATATGTACATGTACATATAAAATATAGATCGTATCTATGTTTATATTGTCATTATTTTATAATTGTGTTGTTATTATATTATATATATGTATGTTTGTTTGTATGCTTTCAATTTTCTTTAGCTTAAATAAAAATTTAGAAGACATAATGAAAAACACAAATGACATGAAACAAATGTTAGTAGAAAATGATGATAAATTAAAAAATTTGAAGATGGAATTATCTCAAAAAAATACAATAATTAAAGAATTGGAAGAAAAAAACAACAAACTGGTAAAAATAAATAAATATATATATATATATATAATACCTTTATCATTGTTTCTATATATATGTATTGACTAGCCAAAAAAATGCACACAATTATGTACTGTTTCAAATTAACATGACTTTTTTTATATACAAATTTAGATGGAAAATGAAAAAGTAATGCAAACCGAAAAAGAAAATTTATTGGAATTATTATATGGAAAAGGTAAAAATATTTAACACAATTTTTAAAATAATTATTAAAAAAAACTTGTTCGCTACTTGATCACATTAAAATGTACAACATTTTGCTATACTCGTTTTGTTTCATTTCGTTTTGTTTAGAGGAAAAATTGGCAACCGCTAAAGAATACAAAGACGAAATTAAAGAATTGCAACAAAAAATAAAAAACTATTTACATAAAAATGTTCACAAAGTACAAGATAAAATATATGAACAAATTTTAGATAAGTTATATGAAGAACAAATTAAAATACAATCATCTTTAGTAGAAAAAGATCAAGCTATAATTCAAAAAAATACAAAAATACAAAATCTTCAAATTCAATTACATTCATGGGCAAAAGAAGCATCTAAATGGGTATCAATTGCAGATAAGCACACAAAACTTATCACTAATCATAATACATTAAAGGTAATTAAAACTGTTTACATAATGCAAAGCTTGCATCTGCCATGTGACCCAACCTTTGCATCTGTCATGTGACCCAACCTTTGCATCTGTCATGTGACCCAACCTTTGCATCTGTCATGTGACCCAACCTGTGCATCTCTCATATAACCCAACCTTTGCATCTGCCATATAACCCAACCTTTGCATCTGCCATATAACCCAACCTTTGCATCTGCCATATAACCCAACCTTTGCATCTGCCATATAACCCAACCTTTGCATCTGCCATATAACCCAACCTTTGCATCTGCCATATAACCCAACCTTTGCATCTGCCATTTTTTTTTCAGAAAAATTATGAAGAACTAAAGTATAAATATATAATGGATTTGAAACATTTGCAAACAAACAAAAATGAAAAGATAAAAGAGCTTATAAGGAAATTTTCGTAAATTTGTATAATTTTGTAAAAAATAAACATAAAGCTGGCTCCATGTATTATGCCCCTTAACACTTTTGAAATAAATAAAAATGTTTTATTTTTAAGAACATTATTTTAATAGCACGTTAAAGAATAGTAAATAAGTGTAATTGGCATTTTATACATCTCATCTTTTTTATTTCATTTATTCCCTCGCTTATTCCTCTGCATATTCCTCTGCTTATTCCTTTGCTTATTTTCCCCCTTTTTGAAAACAAAATATATAAACACAAATTATAAATTTAAAATGAAACGAAAAATAAGTGATCAAACACTGTGTACCAACTAGGGGATGTAAAATGTTGTAATTTTTTTTTTAAGATGGAAAAAAAAACTTGATGTTTTACATTTGTAGAGAAATATATATTAAATAAGGATATAAAAATTAAAATTCGATTTCTTAAAATTTAATATATTTTTATATAAATAAAAAAAATTCATTCTATAATTTACCAGTGATATTAAATATTTTTATATATACATAATAAGATAAATAGGGAAAATATATTGAATATATTTTTATTAATACACACAAATTTGTTTACGATTTAAAATGTTCTTATTATTTTCAGCCATTTAATTAAATAGTAAAAACAAAACAAAATAAAATAAGTACCAAATTGGTTGTTTATTGTTACATAATTTTGTTAATATTTTTTTTTGTGCCTATAATAAAATATGTATATATATATAACTTTATATATATATATTTTTTTTTTTTTTTTTTAATATTAGTTATTTTTATAAATGCAAAGTCTCCTCCCCCCTCCCATTTTCCATTCATTTTACATGGTGGAAAAAAACGTGGTGTTTTTTTTGAATATTATGTAGAATGTGAATTTGGCCATATTTTTAATTTTATTTTTTTTTTATGATTGTATTATATCGAAATAGAACATAATGGTATTAGTTTTGTTAGCATGATAAAAATATGCAAATATTTTACTTTACATATTTAATACATACATGCATACTGCATACATATTCATTATTTAATAATTTACATTTTACCAAAAATATGACTATACATATGTACATACATTCCAAATAGAATTTCCTTTTTAAATTATACGTTACGGGTATTTAATTTTCAGCTATTTAATTTTCAGCATATTTAATTTTCGGCATATTAATTTTCAGCATATTTAATTTTCGGCATATTAATTTTCAGCATATTAATTTTCGGCATATTAATTTTCGGCATATTAATTTTCGGCATATTAATTTTCAACATATTAATTTTCAACATATTAAATTTCGCCATATTAATTTTCAACATATTTATAATTCGGCATATTTTAAATTAGAGAGTTAAAAAAAAATATATTAAATATAAGCATTAAGTGTTTATTTTTCATTTTTATTATAACTTTTTTTTTATTAATAATTTTACATTATTTTTATCGTTGCATATTTTGGCAATCTCAAACTTTGGCGTTTTGCTCGGAAATTACTCAACTCTAAAATAGCAAGCAGCAAAGTAGAACAGTATAAAATAAAAAAGTAGAAAAATATAGAAGCATAAAAATATAGAAGCATAAAAACATAGAAGCATAAAAATATAGAAGCATAGAAGCATAAAAATATAGAAGCATAGAAGCATAAAAATATAGAAGCATAGAAGCATAAAAATATAGAAGCATAGAAGTATCGTGTTTAAAATGAATCCAGTGCAAGCAGAAAATAATGCCGTAGAGGAACGAATAGTAAGTTTCGAGGAAGAAGTTGAAACGTTTTTAATTAATTTGCATGACTTTGTATATCATCGTAATGCTGAAGCTATAAAGAAATTGTTCGATACAGATTTTTACACAATATCTGATTTATATTTTAAAAACATTCGTTGGCCATCTATAAAATTAGTTGATTTGTTTTATAAACAAAAAAATAGATACCACAATTTAATTCACTCTTTATATGAAGAATTATATTATCGTCATGTATTTATAATAAATGATGTAACATTAGAAGATCGTAAAAATACATGGGAAAATTATAAATGTTTATTAAATTTTATATCAAGTATATGTACTGATAATGATGGAAATGATAATGTATTAGTTATGCCAAATGTATGGATTTATGATTTTTTATCAGAATATATTTATCAATTCCAATCTATGTGTCATTTTAAAATAGAATTATTAAATTTCCCAGAAGAAAATACAAAAGGAATCGAATTTGTTGTAAATAATCCAGATGTATTTGAAAGTAATATAGTATTAGAAGTATTACATAGTTTATTATTAAAAGGCGAGTTTACCACTTTACCTGAAGATGAAAAGATTACATATGTTAATAATATATTTAATATAAATAATGAAGAACTAACAAGTAAATATCAATTTTCTTATTTTTCATGTTGTATATTATTGAATGTATATGTATTATTAGGTGATTATTATAGTGCATTAAAAATAATATCAAATATACAATTAAATCATAAACAGTTATATTGGAAAGTAATATTATGTCATATTAATATATATTATAATATTGCATTTTGTTATATGATGTTAAAAAGATATAATGATAGTATAAAAATTTTATCTCAAATATTAATTTATTTATCAAAACAAAAAGCACATATATCGAACCAACAAAAATATCAACAATCTTTAATAAATAAATTAATAGATAAAATGTATTTAATTGCTATCATATGTCATTCTTTATGTAATACAAGATTAGATGAAACAATATTACAAAATATTAAAGAAAATTATTCTAGTAAATTCTATTCATTACAATCAGCTAATGAACAAGCATATACAGATTTATTTTATAGAGTTGCTCCAAAATTTATAGATCCTGTATCTAATATTAGTTTTCAATTATTAACTAATTTTGAAAATACTCAAAATCAACCATATAATTCAAATCCAACACTAAGGCAATTATCTATTTTTTTAAAAAATGTAACATATCAAAAAAAAACATACCATTTAATGTCTTATGTTAAATTATATCATAATATTCAAATTAATAAATTAGGAAATTTAATGAATTATCAAGAAGAAGATAATGATAATGTTTATTGTGATATTATGTGTGTTAAAAATTATAATAGACAATTAATTTGGAAAGAAGGACCTTTATATTCTGGAGAAATAACAACTTCTATTTTTGGAAACACTTTTGATTTTTATATTGATATAGATATTTTAAATATTAAAACAAGAGCACAACAAAAATTTTTTATAGATTATTTTATCCATCAAATTGGTATGTGTAAAAATCTTACAAACAATTTACATGGAAATAATTCTGGCCATCTTTATAAGATTAAATATGATAACTATAAAAGAAAAAATAAAGGAAAAAATAGAAACAAACATGCAAATCACCAAATTCCGGTTATGCAATAAATTCATGTTCAAAATGTTCCAAAATGGATTCTATTTTAATTACCACCTAATAAGATGCATTCACAAATATTTTGAACAAAATTGGAATAACTACCCTACCATTTATTCATATACTAAAATAAAATATATTTGTTGATACTTGTAAAAAATGCTGAAAATTATTATTGAATTGCTGTCACATTGTTGTGATAAAACAAAAATGGTCATAATATTTTCTAACTACATATATAAAATTCCTATACATTTTTAATAGCACTATGTGTATACATATTTCTGTAATTGGACCAAATGCTTACATTCTTTCACGTGTGTCAATATGCTTGTTTTATTATTCTCACAATTTTTACCTTTTTCACCATTTTTACCTTTTTCATCATTTTCACAATTTTCACCATTTTCATTTTTCTAAAAAATATGCAAAATAAATTTTGAAAACTAACGAAATGATTAATCTCCCAAATGTGCCATTATTTTATATACATTTTTTACAAATTTAAAACATTTTTATACTTTTCCATTTATTAATAATTTTTTCACAATTAAGTTGTATATATAATGTATGTATATATATATATATAATATTACATGTGTGTGTGCTTTGCTTTGGGGCACATTTTAAGGTACCAAAAAAATGAAATTGTAATTTTGGCTTTGTTCTAAAAGCATTTGCTTAATATTTGAACCATTACTCCAAGATTGTTCTTTAAAAAAAAAAAAAAAAAAAAAAAAAATAGCATACAGTGAAATAATCACTATATACTTATAATAAATATATTACATATAAATCGAAAAAGGAATAAAAAAATAATAATACATGTAAATATAATTTGGTTATTTTTGATGTTTTGATTTAATTAATTTACTATTTCAAAAAAATTGTAAAAAAATGGAATATCTTTCTCACCCTCCACCAGAACCTGATTTTTGGATTTATGTTGCTAGCTATTTAAGAAATGGATGGTTTCAGGTAAAATTAGACAAATAACATTTTTTTTCAGAATATGTATGTATATATGTATGTATGTATGTATATATGCATGCATAGCAATTCATTATTTTCACACGTATCATTTTTGTATTTTTTAATTAAAATAATGTTATAGTGGAGCTTTGTTGTTATTCCGTTCTTTTTGTTGGCATTTTATCTGAAATTCACAATGCGTAATAAAATAAAATAAACATTTTACTTTTCCTTCACAAATATTAGCAAAATTTATTAATTATAAAACATATCAATGAAACTATTACTTTATTTTTTTCACACTTTTTTTAGCTTCTTATGGGCAAGATGAAAAAAATAAATAACATTCCAAACTTAATGGTAGTTAAGGGAAATAATAAGTAAAATGTATAGAGTTAATTTTCAGAAAAATTAATGAATAATCTTTCATATTTATTTTTTCCATAATTAGATATATCATATAGATGTTTTTTTTATTATTATAAATTAAAAAAAAAAAAAAAAAAATGTATTATTCGACTAAATGTATACATATATCTACAAACACATATATTATGACAGATGCATTATTTCTCATCATGTGATCAATACATGCATATATACATATATGTATATGTATGTGCATATATATGCATACATTTAAACGGATTAATAAATAATTCATATTATATTACAAAAACATCAATGTGTTCACAAAAAAAATGAATATACTATTTTTTATTCAACTAGCCAAATATACATATATAAATATATTTATATATCAACATATGTATAACCAGCAAAATTATTTAACCACATTATACGTATAAATACGTGTACCGGAATATAAATTTGTTCGTTTTCAAAGAAAAATCATTAATCCAATTTAACCACAAAAAATCTTATATTAATAGTTATTTTATATCATTATAATTATTTCCAAGAATGACATTAATTTTCTTTATCATTTTTTATTAGCCATAGCTTTCTTTTGGCGAAATCTTGATATCTAAAATATGTCCAAAAATATAAAATAGTGAAACAAAAGTGTAAAAGAAAATAAATATTAAATTGTATGTATGTATGTATGTATGTATGCATGTATGTATATACACAAACCATTTAATATTAGATTTATTTATAATTACCACTGTAATGAAACGCTCTCTTAATTTTTCATTTTTAGCTGTGCAATTATCAGGGCCATAAGGATGTTTAATTCTAACCTCCCCATTTAAGACAAGAATATCTCTGTTATTCCATGTGCAATCTGGATGGCTATTTTTGAAGATATAAATAAGTGTGCATATATATATATATAATAATATTTTGTATAAAGATTTTTTTTTTAATATAAAAAATATAATTCATAATATTAATACATGTATAATGTAATGGTTGTCATAAATATTTATTACATTTTATGCAATTTTATTATTATCATCATTATTATCATTATTATTATTATTTTTTTTTTTTTATTTTTTTTTTTGTCTTACGTTTTCCATATAAAATCAAACAGCTCCTGAGCTTCATGTGTAACCCTAATACCAATCCTTGATTTTTTTTTTTCAAAATTTTCTATTGATTTTCTTTCAATTTTTTCAACAATAGCTTTATCAATTTTTGGTAATACTTCATATAAGGTTTTTAATTTTTGCTTTGTTTCTATATCTACAATAGTATGCATCCTAATTATGTAGAAATTTGCTGTACCATTTTTATTATCATCTTTTAATATAATAAAATTTAAACAGGTATCATAGCAATATAATTCTCCTTCAAATATATCCCCACTGGTTGTTTTTGTAGCTATTATATGACCAAAATATAACGATGGATCAATGTTGTTTTTAACCATAGTTCAATTTTATGAATTGTTCATGTATTTTTACTACAATTGTTCATGTATTTTTGCAATTGTTCATATAATTTTGCAATTGTTCATATATTTTTGCAATTTTTCATATATTTTTGCAATTTTTCATATATTTTTTGTTTTTTTTCTTTATTATCATTTGAATTTTAAAATATCAAATGGTAAAAACGGCATTTCAAAAATATCTCGCCTTAGTATATTATCGCAACGTATAAAATGTATAATGTATTATTTATATAGTATATATTATTACATACTAATGTAAATGTGCTGACTTAAACATTTATATTTTTTGATATTTAAAAAAAAAAAAAGTTATTAAAAGAAATTCAATATATACAAATATCTTGAAAAAAATAAAATATTGGTAAGATAAGTAATATAGGTTTAAATTAAATTACTTTTTTTTTGCGCGATGTGAATATTATTAGTATACTAAAGGGATGGAACATATGGCATAAAATGATTATATATTATGTTATATATACAGTTTATTAATTTAATATTTATAAATTATTTTTCCCATTTATCAACATGTATGTATATATATATATATATGATATCAATTTATTATTTTTTTTATTTAAATTGTAAAATAAAAAATATAATAAGGATTATATATGTAAAAACAACAGGAATATATATTAAGCCAAACATGCCTTTATTGTTACACAATTTTATTTACTATATGCGGATGTTAATAATAAAATATTGTAGGAAAATCAATATTCGCATTAATTCGCATTAATTCGTATTAATTAGTTTTTATATAATATATATTATTAAACGTTATAGTAAAATTCATAATTGTAAAGTTATGAAATGTATATTTATTTTGGGATGTGGTATATGCTTTAAATTTAAGAAAGCTAAATATGTAGCATTACAAATACATATAATAACTGGTTAATTTATTTTAGCTTCATTTTTTCTTATAATAAAAAAATAAAACAAGTATATAAAGGATAATGATTAAAAGAGAATATATATAACTCTTCATCCTTTAACATATTAACATATGTATAGTTGGTGGGACTGCTTTTCCTTAATATACAATACTTATAAATATCGCGATAAATCGATTTATTGTTTTGAATAAAACTTGTGGATCTTTATTAAATGAGATATATATACATATGGAATTATATAAAAATTTAAATAAATTAATATAATACTGTCTAACATTAATATTATAATGTGTATATATAGATTATGTTCTTTAAAAAAATTTATATATGTACTTATTTATTTGTACAAATTGTTCACAAAATAAAATATCTTCTTTTTTAACTACACTATAAAATACAACTAATAATAAACAATATTTTATTTATTTTTTAATATATATATATATATATATCCATAAGCTAATAACAAACATATAGAAGTCTATGTCACTTGATATAATTTTAAAGTATTATATACAAGCGTGTGCAATGTAAATAATTAAATGTACAATTTTGTACACATTCTTATAAAAAATAAAAGAATATATACCATTTTATGGAATAAAAATAATGATTTTATTTTTACACACACCAATTCCCATTTTATGAAATATTTTCCTCAACTTTTTAAACATTTTTAACAATATATTGAAACGTTATTTGACCAAAAAATAGTTAAAAACACATGATTATTAAATAATTAATTTTTATTATTTCACAAATATAAACTATATTTTTGTATTATCAATAATTATAAAAAATATAATAAATAATGATCTATATATTGTGATTGCAAAAATAAAACACATGTACCTTATTTTGTGTATGCAACATTATATCAAGTAAACATTAAAATTTTTTATTTCTATAAATTTTTTTTTATTTTTTTTTTATAAGAATAATATATTTAAAAGTATACCAAACATTTTTTCCACAATCTATGAAAACAAGCTTATTTACACTGTACAATATTATCATGTATAAATTTATAAAAATATTATTATCATAAAAGGTTGTATAAACCTTACAATTTCTTTTTTATATTTCTCATCCTGTTAGCATTATATATTATTTTTTATATGTGCCTAGTACTTTATTACAACTTTTCATTTTTATCTCCTATTTCAATATATATACATATACATATATATACACTATAGGCTATTTATTAATTGCATTATATATCAAAATATAAACTCAGTTTTTACAATTTTTGTATAATATATATATTTGGGCATACATATATAATAAATATGCATATATAGACATATATATTAATGTTACTGGACTCTAATATGTGGGCATGTTATTTTAAAACATCATATGGTCTATTTTTGTATGCAATTTAAAAAATGGAAATAAAATATTTATTTTACATTTTTTTCATTAAGCTCTTTTGATTATTTTATTTTTATATTGAATATAAATTATATAACATTTAAAAATATATACATATATATATTTTTTTAAATGGTACATTCTCACAAAATTTATTCTTGGCATGTGCACACCTTATTGTAATATAAGAAAAAAACAATTAAATAAATATGAAAGAATATATAAAATAAATCATATAGTACTTATAATTTATTTTTGTTATTTTTTTATATTTATTATTTTTTTATATTTAAAAAAAAAAATTGAGTAAGAAATACCTTGGCGATTAAATGTACATATATGCATTTACAGTCTATACATTCTAACGTTATTTTTTATGACTATATTTAAAATATATGTATATTTTATTTTTTTTTATTTTCTTGTGAATTAAATATATATTTCCTTTTTTGTTTCAATTTAATATTAATATGTATATATTTTGGGAATTTTAGCATGCAAACACATTGTCATGTAGTAATTTTTTTTATTTTTTAATTTTAATATATAGTGTATGCTTATATGTATGCATGCATATTTATATATATATATGTACGTACTTTTATGCATTAACATTTGTTCATTCGAAAAACATGAGAAATTTATACATATTACACACCTTTACAGAGAATTAAAACAAAAAAAAAAACACATTAATTTGGTTAAATAAATACACATAGATATATAGAAATAAAATAAATTACAATTATAGAACATTCCTAGCCATATTGTCAAAGAGAATTTGTGAAAAAATATATTACAAGTGTAAAAGTCATATATAATATATGTCTGCACATCTTTTTTTCTATCATCCATACAATATAAACCCTTCACATTTTCCATAAATTATTATAAATACAATTCACATTTTCCACAAATTATTATAAATACAATTCACATTTTCCACAAATTATTATAAATATAATTCACATTTTTTTTTTCTTTTTCTCCACATCCGTATGCTTATAAAAAAAAAAAAAAAATATGTATATGGAGAAAATAAAAAAGATACTTTTATAAATTAAAAAAAAAATGGAAAGAAATTTTCATGATGTAAATAGCAATAATGAAGATATAAGAAAAAGGAATTATAATGGGAACGAGCAAATGGAAATTAATAATATATATATGAATAGCAGTATGAATAATATGAACAATAATATGAATAGCAGTATGAATAATATGAACAATAATATGAATAGCAATATTAATAGCAATATGAACAGTTGTAATGGGCCAAATCCAAATGCCCTAGAAAATATGAAATATAACCAAAATATATTCAATGAAAATGATATAAATCTTTATAAATATAATTTAATGTTAAAAAGAAATAATTTAGGTATTCAGGATAATAGGAAAAATATCAACAACATTATTACACAGATAAACAACATTACCCCTAATAATAATAAAAATAATAAAAATAATAAAAATAATAATAATAATAATAATAACAATAATAATAACAATAATAATAACAATAATAATAACAATAATAATAATAATAATAACAACTTAATAAATGGCGATTTTTATAACAATTCAGGTACCTATAATACAGTAAATTTGAGTAACCCAAATTATATGCAAAACCCAAATGTACATTTAAATGAATGTGAAAATGTTATTTATAAAAATTCCAAACAATTAAATAATACAATACATTGTCATAATGACAATAATATGAACAATACATATTTAAATAAAAACTTATATGAAAATTCAGATATCCAAAATAATATCCACTTTTCTAATTATACTAGAAATATAAATACTGAAAATAAATATCCATATAACCCTTTGAATAATGATAACCATACAATTGTTCAATTTCAAATGGATAATTATATGGATGAAGATGATGATAATAATAATGAAACCAAACAAGTGATAAGAAATATAAACACACACAACAATAATAATTTGACACATATAAGAGAAAGAGAAATTATGAACAGTGCATGTAATAATAACTTAGTAAAAGCCCATGAAGAAAATTTTTTAAATTCAAACCAAAATATGGTAAATAATAAAATAAAGATAAACCAAGGAAATCAAAATTTAAATAATGATAATATAACAAATAAAATACATTTTATAAATAATTCATTAAATGAAAATATTGGAAATAATAATTATAATAGTAGTAGTATCGGTCATGTAATAAAAAGTCAAGACGATAAAGGAATGCAAAATTATATGAACGTTCATGAAAATCAATATATAAATAATAATGGTATATATGGAAATAGTAATGATCATTTAAGTAGTAATTTATTTAATAATAATTTATATTTTCCAAATATGCAAATTAATAATAAAATTGAAATAAATGGAAAAAATAATAAACTTGATAATAAAATAAATGAATTAAATAATACTACCCCAAATAACTATGACTCACTAATTAAAGTAGGAATAAAACATATTAATGGAAATAAAAATTCCACAGAACTAAAAAATAATTCGAACTTAAATAAAATAAATTTAAATGGTTCGAGTGCATTATGCTCACCAATAAATGGTAATAAAAATAATATAAAATTTTCCAAATGTGTAAAAGAAAATAATGATTATATTGTAATTTCGACAAATAACAATAATTTTAGAAATATTGCAAATAATAACAATTTTGAAAACATAAAAAATATTCCCAATATTGTTAATAGTTCTGATATTATTAATACTGATAATACTGATGAAAATGAATATTTAAATAATATTGAATCTATTGGGAATGTTGAAAGCAATTCATTATTGGTTCGTAAAAAAAAAGTCAATATTAATAATAAGTTTCCTTTAAATATTTACATAAATAATAATAGCAATAGCAATAGCAACAAGAGCAATAGTAACAATAGCAACAAGAGCAATAGCAATAAGGATATTGAAAATAGTAGTGATAGTAGTAATGATCATATAATTCTGACCAATAATCATACACATTCTAGTGTTAATGATAAAATAATTGAGCTTTCAAATGTGACCAATACTAACAAAATAAATTTTAATAATACCATAAACACGATAAATCATTTTTCCAAAAATAATAACCAAAGAAGCTTTAGCAATAGTAGTAATAGCAGTCGCAATAATAACACTATACAAATTATTGAGTGTGAATCTAAAAAAGGTCATGCTAATTTTAACAACATTCGAAGAAATAAAATCGTGAATAATGCCAATGCTGCTACTACTACTAATAATAATATAGAATCGTATGACAATAATAATAACAATATAGAATCGTATGACAATAATAACAATATAGAATCGTATGACAATAATAACAATATAGAATCGTATGACAATAATAATAATTCCTTTCCATATGCAAAATATATCATAAATAATTCGCTAAAAATGAAAAACATAGGCCATAATAATAGCAATGGAAAAAATTTTAATAATAATGGAATGTATGTAGAAAATGTTAATATACATGAAAAAGATGGTAAGTTATATAATAATTTGAGCAATTTTCATAATAATTTAAATATTAATAATTCACAAAATTTAAGAAAAATAGATAATAATAACAATTATATACATGGTTATAATACCTTTTCAAATAATGGTAATAATGCCTTTTCAAATAATGGTAATAATGCCTTTTCAAATAATGGTAATAATACCTTTTCAAATAATGGTAATAATATATATAATAGTATAAACCCAAACAATAATGGATATTTAAAACAAAAAAATAAAGAAATTATAATGAATAATCAAAATGATAGAACAAATTTAAATAATGATGTATTTATAAACTTAGACAATTCAGCAAATACGCCACTATCAAATTCTGCAGCATTGGGGACCATTTCAAATTCTTCAACATTTGGGACAGTTTCAAATTTCCATTTAAATAATCTTCAAAATAATTCTAACTCAATAAATGCAGATATCCTTATTAATAATGGAATCAACCCTAATCATATACCAAATATAATAAATAACGGAAATAAACATAATCCGAATTATATGACAAAGGGTTTGCGAAATGGTAACAATAATAATAATAACAATAATAATAATCATAATCATAATCATAATCATAATCATAATCATAATAATAATAATAATCATAATAATAATCATAATAATAATATATTAATAAGCGATGTAGCGAATATAAATTCTCAAAAAACAGGGAAACATGTAAATAATTTTATTAACAATTTAACTAATAATAGCGGTTTTAATTTATATAATAATATAGATATGAGTATAAATAAAAATGCAGAAAATAATAATGGAAATATCGGAAATGTCGGAAATGTCGGAAATATTAATAAAATGTATCCAATGCATACAAATATAAATACCGATTTAAAAAATACAATAAATAATTTAAATGATAATAACAAATCAATGTCAATAAAATCATCAATAACAAATTTTCCTCCCATGCATCAAACGCCAAATAATTATGATATAAAAAAATATGTATATGCATCAAATATAAATAAAAATATGGATGGGTATTCTCCTAAATTATTAGAATATTCTTTAAAAAATGATAATGTAAAAGGAATAAATTATAATATAAAAGATAGATCTTTAACAGATGAAAATGTAATAAATGTTATGAGAAGAAATGGAATGAATGACCATTTTGTAAATAAAAATATGGTACATAATTTACCAAACAATGGAAATGAAATTGAAAATATAACAAACTTACAAATAATAAATAACAATATTCCAATTAGTCGTTCTAGTGATATAAATAAATATAAAAACGAATTATTAAATAATTTAAATGATTTCTCAAATAGAAATGATGGTGACAGTTTAATTCTAAATCGTGAACATCCAGAAATGTTCGGTGACAGAAATGGTAGAAATTTTTACAACATGAATGCGAATGCGAATGTGAATGTGAATGTAAATATGGGTCCGAATGTGGGTCCGAATGTGAATGCGAATATGAATGCGAATATGGGTCCGAATATGGGTCCAAATTGTGGAAATAACATTTCAGTCAATGCCATGCAAAGCAATGTGGCGCTAAGTGGGAATTATGATTTATTGAAAATTATGAACATGGCTAATGATGACAATAAAATAAACTCAATAGATGTAAAAAATAATTTAAGCAATTTAAAAAATATGGATAATTTTCAAAATAAAATTCAATTAAGACAAAAAACACATGCATGTTCAGAAAATGGAGGTCTCAATAACAGAGCAAGAAATAATAGTGCAGGCATGAATAATCGAACTAATTCCAATTTAAGTGGAGTGTTAAATATCGGAAATATTAATTATAATAAATTTTATGATACAACACAACGAAATCCATGTATCCAAACAAATAATAGTCGGCAAAATCATCCAAATATAAACCATCCAAATATAAATCATCCAAATATAAACCATCCAAATATAAATGGGGCATCTATAAATGGGGCATCTATAAATGGGGCATCCATAAATGGGGCATCCATAAATGGAGCATCCATAAATGATACTTCGATTATGTATCCAAAGGTAAATCATTTAAGTGGTAATATGAATAGAAGCAATTTAAATGTTAATGAAGTTGGAAATAATAATAAAATACATTTATTAAATAATAATGTAGCTAAACAAACAATTGACGGGTTAATATTAATGCGAAATAAATGTGCATCTAACGATATAAAATATTTTCAAAATGAATATGAAAATGGAATGAATAAAATAGGGCATGCTTCTAGTAATGGTAATAATAAAATAGGAAAATATGAATTAAATTTAAAAAATAAAGGCACATTATCTCGATCCAATACTGCTGAATTTCCTCCACTTTTTAATAAAAATGAATATTTATATCACACTCAAAATAACAATAATAACAAATATCCTGACATGTATAATCATGTCGAAAATCACAAAAATCAAATAATTAGTCCAAACAATAATGGATATGTGAAAAATGGAATTAATAATATAAACAAAAATAATTTATTTAAGGTGGAAAATGTAAATAGGATAAATAATAATAATAATAATAATATTGCCTATAAAGGAAATTATACCAATGTGATCAAACACAATGGAGGACCTAATATAGATGCAGAAATGAATAGCAGTGCTAAGGATTCTAGCAATCTAGCCAACCCAGCCAATCTAGCCAACCCAGCCAATCTAGCCAATCCGGCCAATCTAGCCAATTATAATGATCTAAGAAAAAATGGTTACCAAATCCTTAGCGATAATAATAGAGGATTTAATGAAAGTGAAAAAGGAAGCCCATCAAATTATGTTTTTGAAAATAATGAAAGAATTCGAAATTGTATATATGATGTCGAATCAGATAAACTAGTAAAAAATGAAAATGATAAAAAAAATAATAGAGTATTAGATTATATGAATAATAATTTTAATAATGGTTATAATACAATAATTGAAAATTATAATAGAAACAATTTTGCTAAATATGAATTTAATAAAATAATGAATATAATATCAAAAGGAGATTTAAACAATTCTTTAAATTTAAAAAATCTAACTAATATTAATAAAAACTTTAACATTCTAATGAATAATTTGGATTCACAAAATGGAGGAAATTATATAAATCAGGACCCTAAAGGAAAATGTAATATTAATTTTGGTGACAATAATAATAAAGGTAGTTATAATAATGGAAATAATATTATGGAAATAAATATGCATAACAAAAATAACAAAAAAAATAATATGATAGTTGAAAATATAAATTTAGATGATCTTGCTTTCAAGATGCAAATGCAAAAAAATGGATATATAAATAATGATAATAATATATCTGGAATTTCAGATATGGCAAATTATGCTAATCAAGATAATTTGATGTATATTGTAAATCGCAATAATAACATTTTAATGAAAAATGGAAATAACGCAAATGGAAAAGTAGGATATATAAATAATACACCATTAAATAGTGATGGAATTATAGGATTAAATAGTCATATAAATTTTAACACAATACATAATAATAATAATATGAAAAATAACATGAAAAATATTAATAACAACAATGTAGATAATTTAATTATTAACAATATCTCACAAGGAACGAATAATAAGGATCAGTCAAAATTTAACATGAATCCACATTTTCAGGAAATAAAAAATGGATACCAAAAAATAGGAAATAAAAGAAAACAAATAGAAACTTCAAAAACAATTGATTTATCAAATATTGATGGAAATCAATTTTTAAATAATGGAAAAAAAAATGTAAGAAAAAAAAAAAAAGAAAGTGTTAATACATCATCTGGATCATCTGGTAATGATATTTTATTGTCAAACTCAAAAAATAAAATACTTGGAAAAATTTCACAAAATATTACAAAATTACCAATTAATATGAATAATTCTGAATTAGATAAAAATCAACCATCACCTCACATATCCCTTGATAATAATAATAATAATAACTTACTAAATTGTGGAACAGCATCTAAACAATTTATTGAACAACAGTTAACAAATTCAGAAGCAAATCTATTAAATAATAACATAAAGGGAAATATGTATAATAGTGACATAGGAAAATCAGAAAATATGCAAATAGTTGATCATAATAATAATAATAATTATATAATTCATAATAATAATTATAATAATACTATTGGAACTATCAATTACACAGCTCTCACAGGAAATAATGTTTCTATGAATGGAAATTTGAAAAATAACAATAATAATATAATTTACAAAGAAAATGGTTCTGGAAACAATAAAAATAATGCATCTAATACAAAAGATATGAACATAATGATGATGGGTTCTGGTAACGAATTTTATCATAAAATAAAAACATCTGATAATGATGTAAATACATGGAATAATAAAAATGGTGCTATGGCCAGAAAAAATGATCAATATCAATTTTCTTCATATTATAATAATGTGAAATTGAATGAAGTTGAAAATGGACAAAAGGTTTATCATCAAGATGGGTCATTTCCAAATATAAAAATATCAGAAAATTCAGTAACAGAATCAACTATCTCAGATTATAAAAATGAAGAAAATGATTTAAAAGAAAACCAAGCTCAAAAATCATTCGAATGTATAGATAAGCATATAGCCAATTATGAAAATTTAATTACTAATATTTCTTTTATTAATGATAAAGGAAATAAAGAAATAAAAAAAGAAAATGATAAAATATATAATGGAGCTATGAATTCTATTCCTACTAACATAAATATAGAAAATTCAACAGAAAAAAAAAATGCTATTGAATATGGTTCTACATCTATTTGTAAAAATATAAATGAATTATTTGATAATAAGCCAGAAAATGAAAAAATAAACACAAAATCAAATGCTGATATAAATATATCCAACTTATCAAATAATATGTTACTCCAAAGTAATAACAAAACTGAAACTGTAATAAACAATTTAACTATTAAGGAAAACAAACAAAATACAAATTTATTAAATGTGCCACAACATTCAAATGAAGCAAATAAGCCGGAGGATAATCTCAATTGTGAAAAAAAAGAAGATGAAAAAAAAGTTGAAAAAAAAGAAGTTGAAAAAAAAGAAGTTGAAGTTGAAGTTGAAAGGGGAGATGAAAAAGGGTTTGAAAACGAATTTGAAGAAAGCGAATTCGAAGATAATATTAACAAACACGCTTTTTTCAAAAATAAAAAACAATATGAAACATTTATAATGTTTAATGATATAAATGTTGGTAAGGATAATATAAATTTATTCATGTCAATGAATATTTCATCATATAATAAAAGTTGTAGAAAACAGAATGAAGCATATAACTTATATTTAAAAAATGAAGAAGGAAATAAAATTGAAAATGTAAATACATCAAATATACAAAATGATAATCCTGTTATATTATATAATTATCTCACTTCTGAAAAATGTGATTTAATTAATGATAAAATAAATGGACAAATCTTAGAAAAATTTATTGGAAAAAAAATAGAATCCAACGAAAATATAAATACAAGTGAAAATGAAATCATAAAAAATAATATGTTAAGAAGTTTATTAAGTATAAATTCTAAGGAAGAAATTAAAAAAATCATAGAAAATAAAATATTTGGAAAAAATAATGAAAATAAAAAAATTGTTTTTAGTGTTGTTAAACAAATTGATGATGCAAAATTTTTGTATATATTAAAAATTATATTAAAAGAACAAAATATAAATTGCAATCAAAATAAAATAAAAGTTTTAAAAGTACAAAAAAAAAAAATTCTTTATAAAACATTTTATCAAAAAGGTAAGTTAATAAAATAAATATATTTTCCTCAAATTATGATAGATCCATACTAGTTTTTTTTTTTTTTTTTTTTTTTCACATAATATATTCGAGGACAAGAAATTAACAATTATATAACCATAAACCTTATGTTATTTATTTGTTTATTTGTTTATTTATTTTATTATTTTATTTTTTTTTTTTTTTTAAGATAATAAATCAAAAGCTTTGACCCTTGAATACTTTCTTAAACCAGATCACAATGCTATAGGGGAAATGAACTGGTAAATTATTTTTTCTCAATTTGTGCAAGTTTGTACATATGTTATTGGATTTAAACCATATAATTACCTATCTACATCTTCACACACACACACACATACATACATATATATATATATATATATAGAGAGAGAGAGAGAGAGTTATTCATTTGTGTGCACATCATAATTTATGCAAAATAAATAATCAAATAATTAAATAAATTTTCTTAATTTGTTTGCCTCAGCTTAGTGAGATCTGAAGAATGCTTACTTGAAAGTGATCGAGAAAAGAGAAACATTGAAAAAATAATAAATGCAAATTTTGAAATAACAACAACAACTGTATCTATGGCTACTCCTACAATTATCAACTTATTTAAGAATGACTACATGTAAGGGAATGTATATATGTATATGTATATATATATGAATTAGCTTTTTTGTGTTAATATTATTATATTGCTTCTTCTTTTTTTTTTATAAAAGGTTGCAAAACTCGTATTATTGCGATATCTGGTCTTTTTATCTTTGCCTAAATAACCAGTTTAATGCTACTATCGAATTTCACCAAAATATGGTAATTATAAAAAAGGGAACATTGCATGACATATGTGTAAGTATGATATATCTTTTATAAAAAAAAATTTCATCCTTTTTAATTATACAGAATAAAACCAATGGAAATAAATTGTATAAACTGAGCATACGGGCACATTGTGAAAATTACGAGACATTTTTTGAGAATTTTATAGAATTTTTGGTTTAATTTTTTTCTTTTTTATTGTTTTGTCTTTTTTTTTTGTTAAGATAAATGTGTTAATTTAGATGAAAAAAAAAAATTAACTCATTCTATGTTTGTATTTAAAATAGTTGTATATTCCACAATATATTAGTGTTTGGAATTGTCAGAATAATAAATATTTATGTTTTAATATATTTTTTAATAAACACGAAATCTATGAAAAACCCAACATAAAAATCGTATAAAATGATAAATAATTATTATAATGTAGTTTAACTCATATATAAACTTTTGTTAATATATTTGGAAAAGACATTACATATCCACATAAATATCATGTATATATAGTTATTACTTTATTTTGTTTGCTTAAAACATATCAAAATATAAAATAATTTTGTTAAAACTGTTTTTTAATCTCCACTAATTTATATATAATGAATATAAATTAATTATTATAATAAATTCATTTCTATTTGTACAAAAATTATAATTTTTATTATATATGCATACATATATATATACTAATTCGTTTTAAACAAATATATTTTTCTATACCTTATAATTTCAAGTTTTTATTATATTTTACATTCATAAAATATTTGTATTTTTTCAATATTATTATTAACTTGCTATTTTAAAAAAAATGGCAACAAGTCCTATTATATATCTTTAAAATGTTGTTATTTTTTATATAGGTAAATAAATAATAAAGAATTAAGCCTATTAATAAAATTATAATAATTGAAATACATTATTACCTTTAAATAATAAAAATTATTTATGAAATTTTTAATAAACTCATTTTTTAAACAAATATTTTTAATACATTCTTTTAGCGCTATAATATTCCTGTTTTTATAGAACAATAATAAATTTAAATGGCGGAAAATATTCATACATACATACTACATATATATATATATATATATATTTTTTTTTTTTTTTTTTTTAATTTCCCATATACTAAAATAAATATTATTATATAATGCATGCTGATAGAGCCATAGGGGTTTATAGGTATATACAATTTTTTTCCCTTTCATGTTTTTTATGTATTTATTATTTGGCATATAATAGGTGGCATATATACTATGCATATAATATTATTATGCATATAATATTATTATGCATATAATATTATTATGCATATATATTATTATGCTTATATATTATTATGCTTATATATTATTATGCTTATATATTATTATGCTTATATATATATATTTTTTTTTTTCTTAATATTTTTATATACATAAAAAAGATATAAATTATTTATATATTAAATGTTGACAATATATAATGTAAAATATGAATAAATAATTTTTTTCAATTGAAAATAAAAATTTTATTTATTAATTATAAGCAAATAAAAATTTTCCTTTAAAATTTAAAATCAAATTTAAGATAGCTTTCCCAATTTAAAACAAAGCTTTGAAACTTTTATAACATTATCACTTAAATACGTTTTTCTTAAAAATGGTAAAAAAAAAAAAAAAACTTATACATAATAATGTGATTAAATAAAAAATTTATCAATCTTAATTTAAACTCTTTGAACTATATAACATGTTAAAATAATTGTGTTTTTTTTTTTTTTTTTTTTTTTAGGGATCAATTAAAACATTCAGATTAAAACAAAGACTTGGAAAATGCAAGAAGCAAAATAGGCCTGTACCTCACTGGTATAGATTGAGAAAAGATACTAAAATAAGGTAATATTAATATATAATTTTAATAAAAAAAAAATGCATATATATATCCAGAGTTGCTATATCGATTATAGTATTAAGTTATCGTAGATTGGATATGTTGCATATAATGAAATGTTATATTCCCACCCTCCCCTTTGCATTTTTTACAACACTTTATAATAATACTATTTATTTTTCACCCACCTCCACATTTAGATATAACACTAAGAGAAGACACTGGAGAAGAACCAAATTAGGATTATAAATATTCAACTCACTATTTTTATAATATCCTAATAAATATGATTTTGAATAAACATATCATGTTAGTGGAAATTTTACAGAACCAATAAAAACAAATACAAAAAATGGAAAAATAATAAGGCCTTTAATACTACTTAGTACTATGCATATTGTATGTATTTTTTTTTTTAATTATGTGTATAATATGCAAAAATAAATATTAATGTCTCGTTTTATCAATTAAATTAATAAACTTATATATTACGTATAAATAAGAAACATATAATTTAAAGAAAAATAGTAAACTTTTTTATTTGCGCATGTATATGCGACTACTTAAAAATACTGCAAATAAAAATGTAAAGAATTCACACTTATTGGTTTTATAAATGAACAAGGATATATTTAATTGTTATTACGCTTTTCCTTTATGTTTACCTATAATATATAATTCTTTATGCTCTTGTATAATAAAAATATACAAAAGATAACTTTTGTTGTGTGCTTAGGTAGCGCAGTTTGTTACTTGTAATGTCCTTATATCGAATATTTAAAAAAAAAAAAAAAAAAAAAAACAATAATCTCGTGATTTGTATATAATTATGTAAATATATAAATTATATGTATTGCATATATACTATATTTCTATTTTTATCTTTTATACATGTAAGGAAAATAGGGAAATATAAAAAATTATAATATCCCCATCATTTATAATTGTAGCAATGGGGATTGTAACAATAAAAAAAATAAATAATAATATAAATAATAATATAAATAATAATATAAAAAATACATACAATTTATTGTGGAATAAAAATATATATATTTTTTGTTTTATATGATAAAATTTTCATGAAAAATGTTATTATATGTCCATGTAAAAAATAAAAAAAAAATGGTACTATTTGTGCAATGATTGAACAGACACAAATACCTATTAAAAATTTAATTTGAAGATAAACGAAATATTTAAGAATATTATTTTTATTTTGAACTTTCAATAGTTTGTCAAATTATGTTTTTTATATTAACCTTTAAAAAATTGTATTTTAAAGTATTTCATAATTACAATTTATAAAAATTATTTATTTTTATTTACATATTTGTATTTTTTTTGTATTGTATTTTGCACACACACAATACATAATATAATAAAATTAATTCTAATTTATTGAATAAAGACAAGATTGTTATTTTGGTGTTAATTGCATTCCCCTTTTGTTCTAAAAAATAATAATTTTATTTTATTTTATTTCATTTATTTCATTTTTATGGTTTTTGTTTGTCTAAATTTTTTTTAATTACATTTTTTGTATAACTTGTGTAATTCTTAATTTGTTGTTTTTTTTGCAAAATAAAATAATTGAAAAAGAAATGGATAACATTACGGTTAACATAAATAATAGTAATGACTTTAATGAAATTATACATGAAATAAAATCAAAACAACTTTACAATGAAAGTAGAAAAGATTCAAAAATAGCAAAATTAAAATTAACCACACAAAAGGTTAATGGTAGTGATAATGATGATATAAAGATGATAAATGAATTCGAGGCATATATGAATAAAAGAGTTCCTAATAAAAATAAAAATAAAAAAGAAACAACTCTACACAAATTAAAAAGTGAGCAAAGTTTAAAGAAACGGAATTTGTCAGATACCCCAATTTTCCCACGTATTACTTCATTAATTTTAGATCATGAAAAAGACAACAGTAATTCAGATTATTCTTATAAAACAAAAAATACAAAAGATTATAAAATAAATAAATATGTTTCTAATAATAAATTTGAGAAAAGTAGCATATATGATATTTATGCGAAAACATTGAAAAAACTTTCAATTGAAGGAGAAAATAATGAAGAAAGTTATTACAATGATAATAGTAATATAACCCAAGAAAAAATAAATAAAAATAAATCAGATATGCATACTAATGATTCGGATACATCATTACATAATTCCACTTCAATATATGAAAACCCAAATTCGAGTATTGAAAAAAATAGGAACTATCTAAAAGAAAAAGCTATACGAAATAAAGATAGAAATATAAAAGGACGAAAAAAAAAAAAAAGTGATTTAATTCATCGATATAATATGAATGATTCAGAGAATGTCAATTTTAATACTTCAAGGGGAAATGATACAAAAGACTCATATTACAACTCTTTTGAAAATTCAAACTTAAGTAATGAGGAATATACTTATAAAAACAGTGATAGAAGATATAAACAGAAAAACATAAACCAAAATAAAAAAGAAAATACATTTTATTATACAAATGAAGAGAGAGATAAAACTTATTCCAATAAATCATCTTTTTCTCAGGAAAATCTTAGTGTAAAAGGAAATGGAAATTATAGAAAAGGTGATGATGATAATAATAATAATAATAATAATAATAACGAAATAAATAATATACCTGAAAATGGAAATAATTTAAATGATCATAGTTCTTTATCGATTGAAAATCATAAAGATAAAAAAGAGGAAGCAAAAAATGATAATTTAATTAAAAAAAAAAAAAAAAAAAAAACCTTAAGTCATTCTGACAACCATTCCGAAAGAGACGGTTCCGCAAAATCATTAAAAATTGGTAATGAAATGAATATGTATCATTCATTAAATGATAAAATATATAAAAAGAGAAGCACAATATATTCGAAAGAGAGTTTAAAATATGATAAATCCGACATTACTACAACTGATTCAGAATATTATATGAATGATAAATATCAAAAATATATTAAAAAACAAATACCTTCTATTGAAGATGATTATAAACACAAAGAAAAATTATTAAAAATCGTAAATAGTAAAAATATTTTAAGTATTAGGAAAATTCTAATAATAATGAGAGAATTTTATATTGGATTTATAGGATTACAGCTTATTTATTTTATAACATATCTTTTGTTTGGAAATAATAGTGTATATTTAATACAAATCATTTCAATATCATGTACCTTTTTTTCACTATTAGATGCTAATTATCATGGATATTTATTAAACGGATTCATTGATATGTGTATAGCAATTTTTTTAAATATAGCCATTATAGAAAATATTGCTGGTTTTATAACCTTACAATCTAACAGTGTGCTAAAAAATATAACTATATCAAATGTAGTTTTCCTCTATTTCTTTTCAATATTTTCATTTTTAAACAGCTATTTTATATATAAATTACATTCCCTTGAAAGGAAAAATATTAAATACGTTATAGAAAGCATTGAATCAAAGGTAGACAATGATATTAAAAATAAAGCATAGTTTCCACATATGAATAGTTATTAAAAGAATATATATTTTTTTAATTATTAATAAAATTGAACTTGTAAAAAAAAACATATATTTAATAATATAAATGATTAGTATTTTACATTTTCCTTTTTCTGATAATGCTTATAATTTTTTTTCATTATACATATTCTAGCATTAAAAAACAATTTTTTTTACATGTAACATCATATGTTAGAATTAATAACTAAAAACTTTGTTGTTTTATCTTGTCAAAAGTTTTTTTGTGATATTTATAACTTTATATTTTTCATTTAATAAATCAAGAATGAAAAAATTGCCTAAATTTAAAAAATATATATTTTTGGGCACAAAACTTTTTAAATAGTAAAAAAAAATCAAATAACTTGAATATTTGTTCTCATTATATCGTTTTTTTTTTTTTCTGTTCCTATCTTACGTTTTTAAAAATAACATTTATCAATATTATATAAAATAGGTGAATATATAACCCAGTATTAAAAAAAGTGCATAGAATTTTCCATTCTTAATATATAGTAAATAATTGTTGAAAAAAAAGCATTAAGGTTGATTATTTGATATATGCTTCCATCTAAACAAATAATAGTACTTTTATTATAAAGTTCAAATATTTTATCTTTTACCAATGTGCATATGAAAATTTTATTCATATACGGACGGAATTTAATTTACACATTTTCCCATATAATATTTTATTCTATTTTTTGAAAAAAAAAATTATTCAATAAATAAAAAACATATAAGTGAACCTTGTTTTAAAACATATATATATTATTGTTGTCTTATATGTTAAAATGTAATTTCTTTTTTTTTGTCTAATAACCATAAAAATATAAACCTCAAAATAAAAAATTAATTAATTTTATTTCAAAAAGAAATTATAACTTTTTATACAAGGGATTAATTAATATATAGTGTGCAAAAAAGGCAAATTCCACATTTCCGTCTATATGGAACGCATTAAAATATGTGTAACCTATACGAGAATAATAAATAATATATATTATACATATTACATACCTAAGTGTATTTAACATAAATTTACATAAAAACTTGTTTTAAATGTGAAAAGAAAATAAAAGTATCACATGTCGATGGTCATCACAATTCTGAACAAATTTATATTTTATTTTTTTTCCATAAATAGGTATTTATGTTTTAATGAACATATATTTGTTTAGTTATAAGAAAAATATATAACAAATCCTATTAAAAATATAGAGTACAGTTTCATGCTATTAAAACATATTGCAGACATGTATAAAACAGCAATCCAAAAGTATTAATTTTCACAAACTTAAATTCCTTAATTTATACTGTCTTATTGTATTTTTCAGGATATATTTGTGTTTTATATGTATAATTTTCAATAAAATGGTAAATGACAAGAACTGCATCAATTATGACAACAATTTTGATTTACTAATAAAACTATTTTGTGCTGAGTTAAAAAAAAAAGATAAAAATAAAAATGGTTTAATTACACATAAAACTTTTATTGAAGTGTTGGATATGTTCCAAATTGAATATGATACCCCTATTATAGATTATTTAATGAAATATTGTGTTGTAACTGAGGACGGTTTTATAAATTATAAAAATTTATTGCTTATTCATGATCCTTCAAAAGCACTTAAAAATATTTCCGAATGTGTACAAGAAATTTTTAATCCCCAATTTATGTATATGCAAGATAAATATGAAGATAATGATAAATATGTACAAGAAAAAAATGAAATTATAAGAAAATTATATTCTCAATGGGATAAATGCTTATTAAAGGATGATGAATTCAAAGCTAAATTAATTAATAACAATGTTGACATAACACCTGAATTCGAAAGGTCTTTATACTTATATGGTCCAAGTAGGTCTTTAAGTTTTGTAAATGTAATGAAGACATTATATATTAATAATAGTAAAAACAGAAAGAACAGAACCACATTTTTAAATAAAATGGAAGATGATAAATCGTCAAAATTAAGTGTTGATGAAAATTCACAGGAATGTTTTAAACAAATACATAGAAATCCTATAACATGGGATCAATCACGTATTAAAGATTCTGATAAGGTAGTTGAAAGCGTTGAAATTATTTCAAATCACTTAATGAATAATAATAATAACACTACAAATAAAGAAATGCTTCCAAGAGATTTTATTAATGACACAATTAAAAATATAATAAAAAAATACATAGCTAATAAAATTTCGGATTGTGAATTTTGTGAATACTTGAGTAAATTAAATATATCAGTAACGCCTGAACTAAGCAATTTAATTAAATATCATGAATTAGACAATAATGGGAAATTTAAAGATTTTGTTACAGCAATAAATAGATGTATGAAGAAAAATGTTTCTCATTGTTTAGAAAGAAATAAAGCACTGAACACAATTAAACAGGACAGTGAAAAAGGTAACTTAAATTATACCTTTAATAAATTACAAAAAAATGATTTATTGTACAGTGATATTAATAATAATTAAAATTTTTGTGATAATTTCGATAATTATTATTAAGATAAAATCTTAAACAAAACAAAAACCTTTGTAAATATTCTATATAATTTGTGGACAAATTTTGAATCGCTAATATCTTTATATACACAATGTTTGTGGCGGAACCATAAATGCCATTATAATAAAATATACGAAAAAACATAATTATGTATACGCTATATATTATTCATTGTTTATATTTTAAATATAAAAATCCTTTTATAAATATTATGTGAATCTATAATTTTATAAGTTTTTATCTTTTTGTTCAAAGTAAATAAAATGTTATGCAAACGAACCCTTCTTAATATTCCCCACATAATATTTATGTCTTTTTATTCTTTATACTAAAATTTTGTAACATTTTTTACCGAAATATTTATTCTTCTAAATATATTGGTACAACTTTTTTAACTTTGTATTTGTGCATAATTATAAACAAATATAAAAAAGGGAATTAGTACATTGAAAACTATGTATATATAATAAAACCTACTATTTTTCAATATAATTATCATGACATTTAACCATGGAAACAGGTCTATATTATGCATAAGAATTAAATTAGAAATTGTTTTATTTTATATGATTCTAAAAAATATATAAATATGCAAATATTTGGTGCTACAATTAATTTTCTTAGATCATAAAATTTATATTTCTATATTGATGTAGGAATATTATACACCTTGGATTAATGTCTAAAAATTTTTTTTGGAGTATACGAGAAAAATTGTATTTCTTATAATATTTATTGTTCAATATTTTATTTATCATTTACTCAATTGTCTACTACAAGGAATATATTAAAAATTGCATAAGTATTAAGTAAAGGATTTGTGCTTAAGTATACACATTAAATTTTGTGTATTATATTTATTAGTAATTTGCTTATGTTTTTCAAATATTTTATGGTTATTTTAAGCAGGATTCTTTTATATATTTTGTAATTTGAGACTTCAATATTATTAAGAATGGGTATACAATATTTTAATAATATAGATGTATAGTTTTAGCAAATGTTTAAATATAGTTTTTTATAAAATATAATATTATTTCATTACCTTTTAGAAAAAAATAAATACCTAGCAAGTAAAAAAACTATTGATTATTTATATGTTAAAAATTGTTATATCGTGATCATTAATGTTATACCTATTGCATAACACGATTAAAGTAAAATTAGGAAACGAAAGAATATAATATATTGATGCGATTGTGCTTATTTTTATTTAGAAAGATAATTTAATATTTTGTCTAATTTCTTAAATTCACAAGTTTAAATGATTTCATTAATATATATCATGTAAATAATAGCAATGGTTTATCTACCTTTTGTCTTTTTTAATATATTTTGAAAGATGCATCTTAGTATCATTATTAATTGTGTTATGCATTATACATTGCATTCGCGCGATTGTCAATAGTTACATAACATGTTCCACGATGGATTGACATTTTTTTAATAATATTTCAAGAATTGAATTCATTGATATTCATAAAGTAAATACGAAGTGTTCAATTCTTTACATTTCTTTAATAATGAACATAAGATGTATATTTCTAAAAATTAAAGCAATTTACACATACATATTTCATAGAGAGATCTTATATTCACCATTTTATAAATTATGGAATTTGGTAAAATATGAAAGATTTTCAAATATTATTATATTTACCATGGAAAGCAAATATATACTTCATTAGAATATAAGATAAAAATTATTTTGAATTCTATGATTATGAAGTATGAAGATAAAAACAAAATATTAAGACTTTCATGTAAATGTAAAGTTTAACAAAGTATAAGTTTTGCAATGGTTTGGATAATACAATTATAGTTTAATAACATATATATCAAATGTAATATAATATAAAGACAATCAATTCAAACACTGTTTTGTAAAATAATAAACAGAATAATATGCCCACATTTTTGAGAATTAAAAATCATTAAAAATAATAATTTTTGTTATTATCTATGTATAAAATAGCTATTAAAAACATGTCTACTAAAAAATATATAAGTCTATTATATTTGTAATCACTTATTTATATAATTATTAGTTAATATTAATAAATATTTAATATAAAAATAATAAATTATATTAATTAATATAATTAAAATATATTATATATATAAAATATAATAATCAATATTAAATATATTATTATTTAAATAATAAATAATAAGTAAATATTAATAAATATTATATAAATAATTAAATAAATAATAAATATTAATAAATAATATATAAATAATTAAATAAATAATAAATAAATAATTAAATAAATAATAAATAAATAATTAAATAAATAATAAATATTAATAAATAATATATAAATAATTAAATAAATATTATTTAATAAAATATAAATATATTATTTAATAAAACATTATAATTAAATAAAAATATTATTGTTTAAATAAGACATTAATAATTATTAAATATATATTATTATTTAATAAAATATTAATAATTAAATAATAAATGTTAATCATTATACAATATATTATTATTAAATAATAAATTAATACATAAATGTTAATAAATAAATAATAATTATTAAATAAATTAATAAATAAATGTTAATAAATAATATATTAATAATTAAATAAATAATAAATATTAATAAATAAAATATTATTAATTAATTAATATTATTTAATAAAATATAAATAATTGTATTATTATTTGAATAATAAATTAATAAATAAATATTAACAATTAAATAAATAATATATTATAAATAAATGTTAGTATTAAATAAATAATTAATTTAAATTAATATATTATTTTATTAAAATTAATTAAAAATATAAATTATTAAATTATATATTATATTTTAATAAATAAAATAGTTTAAATATAATTTAATATATAAATTAAATATAATTTATTTTATTTTAATATTTAATAATTATATTATAATTAAATAAATAATTAAATTAATTAAAATAATATTAAATAACAAATATAAATGATTGTATATAATAATTAATATTATATCATTTTAGTATTTGAAATATTAATTATAATTTAAATAAATTAATAAAATAATAAATAAATTTAATATTAATTAATTAAAATAATTATATATATGTAATTAATATATTATATTTTTAAATATTATTATAATTTATTATTTTTATTTTAATTAATATATATTATATAAAATTAATAATATTATTTTACAGGTGTATATAACTAATATTAAATAAATATTATATTAATTATTTTATAATAATTTATTTATAAACATTTAAATAACACATATATTATATTTAATAATATTATTTAATTAATTAATAATTTTAATTTAATTTTATTGTATATATATTATTTATTATTTAATTTAATATATTTTATTAAAATAATTTATTTATGCTATTATAATTTAATTAAATAATATTTATTATAATAATTATATTTAATAAATTATTAATAAAATTCATTGTTATTTTTAAATTAATAAAAATAAAATATATTTATTATAATATTTTATTCCTAAAATAATAATATTATTAATAATTAATATATTTTTCTATTCTTAATTTATATTTTTATATATAATTATTAATTATTTTTATATTATTATATTTTAATTAATAATAATCTTAACTTTACATGAAACTTATAATTAATAATATTCACTTATTATTTAATAAAACAAATTATTAATACAAATTTATTTAAAAGTTTATCTCTTGTAATTGGAGATACAAATCATAAATTATAAAATAACATGTCTAGTACTCTTGTATAAATGTTAAGAGTGAGTTATTACTATATAAAATTTGTTTACATTATGAACTTGTTTTTATTAATCTATCTATTTAATTTTTGTTCATTAGAAATTATAAATAAATGATGTATTAGTATAAACATAAAGCAATATCAAGATCATAATGTTATTTAATAATTTATAACAATGAACAAATCCTAGTAAAAAAGGAAAAAAGCTTTTATATGGTTGACTATATTACACAATCTTTGATTAAATTATATTTTGATGTGTCTATAATGTTTTTTTACTAGCATTTAGTAAATATGGAAAACAATTGAAACTAAAAACAAAATATAAATAAGCAAATACAATCCATTATACTAGAAAATCTTACAAATAACTCAGTTGTATGGCTTTTAGGTTTATATTTATGTATCCTTACTTTCTATGAACAAAAAAAAACTATTAAAAGTATCGATAATTTATACTTTTATTCTATTAATAACACCTTTTTATGAATGTGTTAATATAATGATTTATAAACAAATTAGACTATAAATCTAAAACATTTCCTTAACAACATAAAAAATATATTTGATAATATACCAATACAATAAAATTGATGTTTATTTGAAAAGGATGTTCTGCACTTTTATAACCTTACGATTTTATTATATTTTGATTGTATCATTACATAACAAGAAACATAATTTTGATAAAATGCGCATTTAATGTATCCTTTTTCTACATTTTGGTAAAAAGGTTTAAAAGACATTTTTGCTGTTTTTAATTAACACTATTTTACACAAAAAATATGCATTCATTTAAATTGTATAGTAATATGTATGTATGATGGAATATATTTATCATAGAAATGAAAGTATTAAAAATTAATCCATACTAATATATATATTTAAATACTTGTATATTATTATTAAGTATCGCCATGTATATATACTTTAGAAATGATATATATAATATTGAAATTGAAAAATATTTTTAATACTGTTATATGTATATTTAATTTATTATTATACGCCCAAACTAAATAATGCACATATTGGGGTATTTCTAATCATAAAAGAGAACGCATTTTCTAAGTATTAAAATAAGACATTTTTTTGTTTTTTAAAGATAATAGTACCATGCCTGAAAAATAAATACAAATATTTTTTGATGTATATATAAAATTGCTGATAGTTTGTTTTAAAAGACAAATTTGAGAAGATAATAACACTCATTTAAAAACAAAAAAACTATAGAAACAAAAAATAAACTCATACATATTATATTTCCATTAAATGACAAATCAAATAGTTTTGCTTTCCCCCTATAAAAATATATGGATATTAACATACTATTATAACTACTAAAGATATATAATACGTAGATAATGAAAAATATTGTATTTTTTAAAAATAAAAAGCCATATATTTCGAAAAAACGATATTACATATGTTATATGTGTAATGAAAAATAATGTGTAATTTAGGAAATAAGTAAATCACCATCACTTCGACGTTTATCAACAAATTTATTATTAGACATGAATAGAATATGCTAGTAAATAATATAGATATAAGCTCTACAATATAAGATATAAATTGTATTTATTTAAAAAGAAAAAACAATTAATTTTAGAATTATTCCATTTTTTCAATATATTAACAAAAGGTGGCAGCTTAATATTAGATCTGTTAAAACACCAGTAAATCCTGTTATTAGCAAATATATATAATTTAATATAATTTGTATAATTAAAAATATTGTGGTATACTTGTATTTTTAAGAACAAGTATTAAGGAATATAACTAATTCAAGCAAATGGTGCATATACAATGAATATTTTATATAAATTGGTAGATATGTAACTTTTTAAAATTAGGAAACCTCAGTTAAAAATATGCATGAGATGTAATAATTTTTCATTAAATACAATATAAAATTAACAAAAATAAGCACATGTATTTTAAAAACAAAGTTAAGAGTTTTTTTAATAATATTAGTGAAATATAAATATAGGACAAATAATAGACAATATAAAATCAATTACAATACTGTTTAAGTATTATATAAATAGAAGGAATTGATAATAACCAATGAAACTAATGTAATATTATTGTAGTTTTTAAAACTTTGAAGAATTATTATTATCATCAAATTGTAGAATAAATACATTGTTCTAAAGGTAGAACATTTTTAGAATCATTTTTAGAATCATTTTTATTTCAAAATAAACTAAACTATATACGTAACTATTATCACACAATATATAATGAATTCCAACAATTTTATATAAATATTTCAATTTAGATGTATGTAAAAAAACGCAGTGCTTTCTTACATCGGCAATTGAAAGCAATTTATAAATGTTTATATTATTAAAAAATATAAAAAAGTACATATATGCGATTTCAAATAACAAATTTCAGTACTTAGTGTTTTTATTGTTTTATTTAATTTTTGTTATAAAAATGAATTATGATTTACATCGATTAGGAACATTTATATATTTTTTTGAACATCCACATAAAGGGATTTATTCAAATAAATTGTGAAATGAAATAAGATGTTTTATACCTAAATATAGCTTGATAACCTTCGTGTAAATGTTAAATCAAGATAGTAAAAATAGGTTCAATTTAAAATAAAGTACGAACTTTGTAAGTATCGTATTATGTATTTTCAAGGATTTCTCATTATAGCTCATTATTATACATATTTTGGGGATTTTTAAATATTATCTTACATTTTGTTTTAACTATGAACATAATGGAGCTTTAATTTTAGACTAGTTTTGATTCAATTATATTTTAGTAATATATTATAGGGACTATACACGCAAAAACTATATGTATTATTTCGATGGTAAGAAATATATTTTATATAGTCCCATTATATAGTAATGCGAGGAATGTATTTCCTTACATCTTGGAAAATGACTATGATTTTCTACTGGGCTACTGTACTTTTTTCGCATCATAGATGGAATTGTTTTTACTATTTTTTTTTTTTTAATGTATAGTTCATTATTTTATATACTTATAAAAATATAATATTTAAAAGTATATATTATATTTTATTATGGACAAATTTTAAAAAAAAACAATTTTTATTGTTCCAACGAATTAATTACGATGAATAAAATTTAGATACAATGCATAAACATTTTTCTAAATATTGTGTAATTATTTTTTTATATTTATATTAATATATAATTTTTATTGTATACCTTTTTCTTTTGTTCTCACATTTTTAATGGCAATTGTGAACAATATTAAAATATTGTCAACAATATGTTTATCGAGCTTTTCATAATTTTAATTCCTGATTTATGCATTATTAAAAAATTTGGTTTGTATATAAAAAATGAAATTATGTGTTTTTTTCTTTTTATGAAAAAAATAACAAATGTAATTTGTTAAATGGTTTGATCATTATGTATTTTATATATTATATTTTTTTTTAATAAATTATATATATTATAAAAATTGTAATTTTTTTAACAACTGAAATGATACTATATTTTTATGTTTTTTTGTAAAAAAAAAAAAGCAAAAATAAATGTAAAAATACATCAATAGGAAGTAATGCTGCTCTTATAATATAAGTATAATTCTAGTAACATTATTAATTTAAAAAAGTAAAAAAAGTGATAAATTTTTAATATATGGAACCCATTGATAACTTAAATCCAAATAATGCATTTGTTGACAATTGTTTCGAGAAAGAAGATGTAATAAAAAAATTGTATAACTCAGTTTTAACAAGGACAATTAAGGAAATCGATGAAAAAAAGTTCAATTTAATAGAAACATCAATAAAATATGAAAATGAAATAAATAAATGTATTGATATAAGTAATTATTATATAAATGAAGCATTTTCATCTGCATTAAAGACAGAGGAATTAAGGCGAAAATTACGGATTCACATATATACAGTCTTTAATGATGGAGATAAAGAAATAAATTATCCTGTTGATGTAAAAATTGAAAATTCTGAGAATATATATAAATATGCAATACCATCATCATTTACTTTTAATATTCATGGTTATATTTTAAATAAAGATGAAAATGATTACGATTCATCGGAATCTGAAAATGTACGTTCAAAAAAAGTTAAATTTGAAAATGTATATGGTAATAATTTAATAACACCTAAAGAAGATGATTGTAAATACTCAGGTACAGAAATTGATGACATATCTGAAAACAATGAGAAAATTGATTATTGTAATACGAATGTTATGAAATTTACATCTTTTTTTTCAACAATAATGGTTGTGAGAGATAAAGAAACAATTATATATGATAAAAAAAATAAAAATTATTATGATTGTGATAAATTAACATTTACACGTATAATAAATGAAAGAAAAAAAGAGACAATAAAAATATTTTTATTTTTGGATCAAAAAATACCATTTTTTGAGCTTTCATCTGATTTAAAAAATTTAATGAAATCATCTGAAGAGACAATGCCTGAAATCATAAAACGTATATATGAATATAGTTTAGAAAACGATTTAGTTGGTTCTAACTGTGTTATGAAAACTGATGAAGTGTTAAAACCAATATTAGAGGTTGATGAATATGAGTTTTCTGATTTACCCAATCTTTTGCAAAAGCACTTATCCATACAAAAACCAATAGTTTTAGAACATATTGTCGACTTAGAAAACGAAGATGAATCTGAAAGCATATATGATGTTGTCATTGATATTTTTGAACCTTATATGACTTTAGATGAAGGCAAATATAAGAAATTTTTACTTGATTCTCATCATTTAAATAATTTAGTAAATTTTTTAAAAATGAATGAAATAAATGATAACAAACAATCTGAATTAAACGAAGGGAAAGACTCTAACAAATCTACTAAGTATACAAATAATGCGGATCATTCTTGTAAAATAGAATCACATGAAGATTTAGTTACAGAAGGAGCAGATGAAATAAATAAAAACGAAAATGATGAAAATGTAAATTCGAAGGAAGAGAATGATGAAAATACGAATGTCAATGTAAACAATGATAACAAAAGTGAATACACACAATCGATTAAAGAAGAATCTTTTGATAGCGATATAAATGAATTACATAATAATAAAATAAAAAACCCACAAAAAAATAATATGCCTTCTTGTATTTCAATTTCAATATTTGAAAAAATTAATGATATACAAAATGAAATAAATAGTATTGATGATGATATTATAAATATATTATGTAAAATAAAACAAAAAAATAGTTTAAGGTTACGATATACAAATTTTTATGAAAATCCATGTGCATTTATTGATCATGTTATGAATAGTAAATTTCCAAATAATATGGAAAATTTAAGCGATCACAATTATATATATGATCAATCAGCTAATATTAATGATGATAACTATTATACTTTGCCATGGGTTCATAGAGGAATTTCAAAATATTTATTAATTAAAAATAAAAATATTGACGATGTTCTTAAATCTGTTTTAAATTCAATGAATTTAGATTATAAGAGAAAAATTGATGATACAAATTCAAACGGAAATACAAAGAAAAAAGTAAACTTTGGTACAGAAAATTTTAATCAACGCTTTAAAGAACATATGAATTATAATTACAATAATTCTGAAGTAAACAATAATCATATTAACAATAACGTTAACAACATTAACCACAATAATATTAATGGATATGATTATTTTGGAAATAAAAATATGAACTATAACCCATCTGATTTTTTAAAACAACCTATGCAAAATTATCCATATAATAATATGAGTTATGAAAACAATATCCCAGCCCCTATGGATAATTATCCATCTTCGGGTTTTAATAATAATATGCAACCTAATCAATTCATAGGAAATATGAATCCCGAAAATAATTATATGCAAAATAATGATAATAATTTTAATGTATATAATAATCAGCAAATTCCACCATATCAACCACAATATATGAACTTTCCTTTTAATGGGATAAACCCTCAAAACAATTTTAATCCAATGTATGACGGTAATATGCCCATGGATATATATTCAAATAATAACTTTTATAATTCAAATAATTTGGGCTCATAAAATGAAAAGTTATTTTAATGGATTTATTACAAAATGTATGTGTATATCTATATATTGCAAGAATTATATATATTAAATTTCTTGTAGCAGTTATGCAATTTTATCGCATAGCTATATATATATATATATATATATATATATGTTCATATTAACCACTTCACAGCAGTTATTCGTTTTTTTTGGGATATTTTATTTTGTTTAATTTTGTTTAGATTTATTGAATATTATTGAATTTTTCATAATTTTTTATTTATTTTAGTTTAATGAATACATTAAAAAAACTAAACAATAATAATAATAATAATAATAATAATAATAATAATAATATTTATATATACATAAAAATGCACATATATATATATCCATGAGTTTGCTCTCATTCTGTTCACTCCTATTTCGTTGCGGGTATTAATACATCTGTAAACATGTATCTTGATGGTCTTAATAAGGATCCTTTATTATCTCTTCTATCAATATAATCTCCCCAGTTTCCGGATAAATTATTATATGTAAAATTTAAAGCAAATGATCTGAAGGGTTTTTCATATGATGGGATAGGGAATGTTTGTGTGTCTGGATTGTTTTCTCCATAAGGTATCATGTTGTATCTCCATATATGCTTTGGTTTAAAACTTGCAATTTGTTCATCATCTTTAATGGATAAATAATTGCACATTTCATTGAAACTGTTTTTTTCTGTTGAATCTCTCAATGCCTTTTCCCTAATAATAAAAAAAATATATTTGCAAATTATATATACAATGAACATATGCAAATGGTAAAAATTAAATCGAAAGATTTATTTGTGTATGTATGTTTGTGTATACAAATATATGTACAGAAAAACAAAGTTTACCATAACTCATTTAGCCTTTCATGATCTTGGCTATAATCATTAATATTTTTGTTTTGCAATTCACTTTGTGTATCAAAGAAATTATTATCTTTCATATCATCAACTACTCCTAATTCTAACATATTTGTAACATCAATAATATTTTGATAAATGGAATTGTGATAGCAAGTAATAGCGGAGGTGGTTCCGAAAAAAGCCATAAGGGCTACTAACTGATAACGAACATCTGGATTGTGTTTTAAAATAATATTTTTTAGTGGCAAAATGAAAAAGTTACAACCATTCTTAAGACTTCTATAAACATTTTCTATTATATAATCAATATAATATTTGTATGATCTTATATGCAGTATAAAATTATTATATCTGAAATTCTCCCCATAATATGAATTGTCATATGTGTATATATTATACTTTTCTTTATCCTTTACAACCCATTTTGGATGCTGCTTACCACCGCTTAACCGAATCTTACTTTTAAAAAAAAACCTCACATTATTTAATCGCAACTGAAAAGGGGGAATTATATATAGAGAAAAATGATAAGAACATTTACTATGTAAACGGAAGCAATTCATATACAAGCATATATACTCATATATAAGAATTTCTTTATTTATTTAATTCATTAATTCTGTGATTTTAACTTGTTTATTATTATTTTTCTTTCTTACCATAATTCACAAAATATTCACATTACACTTTAAGGCCTGAACATATATATTTGATTTATTTGTGTATTTAATAGATAAATAAATAAGTGTATTCTTCTTTTAAAATTTTTCTTACATTATAAATTGTTTTTGTGTATATTTATATTTATATTTATTATATTCAAATGTTAATAAAAAGGATAATATATAAATAATATAATAATAAAAAAAGTTAAGGAAAATATGAAAGGTTATTACGGATTATTACGTGTATTAAAATTGTGTATGAGAAGTTATAAGAGTAAAAAAAAATAACAGAAGAAAAGGAGTAATTACATTATTATATTATAAAATGAAATAACCTTAAAATAAAAAATATGGCTTTATTTATTCGTTCATTACAGTTAAATATTTTATGAGTTTATGTTTTCCTGTTTTAAATTGGAAATGGTTAATTATAAGAAAATATCATGTTTCTTTTTTATCTCATTACTATGTGCATCAATTTTTATAATTAGTAGAACTATGACACATTTTCTTAAAATGAAAATATGAAAAATATAGCCAAAAAGCATATAATTTATTATTTTTATGTTATATTCACATACACCTTAAAATTATAGAGAATATTTTTACTTATTTATTAAACAGCTATATATTATGAATGTGATATCATGAAAAAATTAACAATGTTTCATTTTTATACCATTATTATCTATGTAATGGGGAAATGGTCGATTTTTTCAAAGGGTGTGGTTACTGGTTTATGCACACACTCATTTATTTTATCATAGTTTGTCATTTTTTATTATATTTTATATATTCATAGTTTGGCTAGAGACTATTTATGTAAGAGTAATAGGTATGTACATATAAGCATGCATTGAAAAAAAATATTGTGTTTATAATTGCTTTTTAAAACAATCATAAAAGAGGAATAAAAAATGTTTCCTTAAAAGTTATATATGAAAAAAAAGTAATAATAATCGTAAAACTCGTTCAAAGGTAAAACTGCGAAAAATTAATTGCATAAACATATTATAAGTATATGTTATTTACAAAGGATTATATTGCTAGAAAGCAGAACAACACACATCGTTGTCAAATAAAACATATAATCTTAAAAATGCATAAATTAAAAATAAGTTAATTTGATTAAAAAAAACGGAATTTAAATGTATCATATAACTTTTTAATTGCAAATTTATTATAAAATAGTATAAAATTATTAACGTGTGGAAATAATAATTTCCGCTTTAATATTTTTAATTCTCATTATTGTAAGTTGAATTAATTATTTGTTCATTGTCTTCTTGTTCTTCATCAGAGTTATTATAATTTTTTGCTGACTCCTTAATAATTTTTCTTTTTTTAGCATTTTCCCTGTACAAGTAATAATAATTTTTAAAAATTATAACCACACAATGTTATTTACATTATTTTTATGAATATTTAACATGTATAGCTATTTGCACACAAATTGTAGCTAGCTATATTTAGCTCACTATTTTTTTTTTATTTTATTTATTTATTTATTTTTTTTTTTTTTTTTTTCTTACATTTCGATTTCTTTCCATCTTTTCATTAGTAGTATATATTCATATTCGAGCCTTTTCCTATAAAGAACAGCTAGCTCTTTGCTTTTTTCAAACCCATATATACTTACACGAAAATAGCAATCACATTTAACAAAAAAATTGTGTTGATAATTTCTTTTGCAAAAATAGACACGCCATGCCCCACTAGCATGCCATCTTACGCCTTTAACATTACAACAATACTTTTTCCAGTTGATGTTTTTTAAATTTTTTAAAATATTTTCTCTATTTGAATAAATAGCTCTTCTTATGAAGGAGGATGATAATAATGATAAGGGGAGAATCGCATTCTTTTCAACCTCTCTTTTATTATATTTATAATTTAATAAATAATCTTCATATAATTCCACTTCTTTCTCATTATCAATATTTATATTATTTATATCGATTTTTTCTCTTAACCTTTCTTTTTCTAAATATTTTTTGTATTTTTCTGCATCGAAACATTCTTGATGGGGTTGTATCAATTTTAACATGTACTCTGTAAAGAAAGTATGAGAAAAAATGTGTAAATAAGTGTATGTATATATAATATAAAAAGCAACACATATAAATAATAACATAGAATAATCATCTGTAACATACTTCTCTTTTGAACCACTCTTTTTACTCCAAAAAATTTTTTGTCATAAGAAAAAGTTAGACCAAATAATGAAGGTGGGTTAATTTTGCATTGAACAAATGTGGAAAAGTTCTTATTCAATATTTCTAAGTTGGTAGCATGATTAATAATTATGTATGTGGATTTATTATAAGGTTTGTTATTCATCAAATATCTTCTAAGCATTTTATAGATTAAAAAAAAATTTTATTAAAATTAATATAGCATTCTTGGTATATATTTTGAACAAAAAATGTTTTCCTTTTCCTATTTGATTAAATGTTATATAAGAGTCTTTAAATAATAACACTGTCAAATGTATGTTTAAACAATACGTTATATATATACATTTTTCGTTCTTTCATTTAATTTAAATATACTTGGATAATTTTTCTATTATTCATTTTTTTATTGTTTTGTTATTATGCCATTTTTTTATTTAGTTATTTGTTCTTAATTTTCACATTTCTTTTTATATTATCATAAGTTTATTTTATTTTTTTTTAATTTGAATATATGAAGTTAGAACAAAAGAAAAAAATAATATAGAGGAAAAGCAGTTTATAAATATTAAGTGTATTATTAATTATATTATACATTTTTGATGCCCATTTCCTTTATCGCTTATTATTTTATGATATATTTTTTATTTTTCCATTTTATTACTTAAAAATGTTCGAGGCATTTACAAGCACATTTTTTTTAATGCAAAGTTAACAATGATGTGTGAAATAATGAAAAAATACAAACAATTAAAAAACATAAAAGAGGAATCGGGTTAATTGCATGCTAGAAAGGAAAATTATTCCTTTTAAAAAAATTATTAGAAAAATCTTTATATGAACATATTTTCAAAACTCGCAATTATGCATATTTGTTATTATGTAACGATAAACACATAAATTAGTGATGTATTATATAATATACTTAAACCATACTTGAATTCCCTTTAAATATATAACTAATTAAAACATAGGCTTATAGTATATACATATGTGTGTTATATTTCTAAGTAATAGGATTAAGGTGAAGTAGTTTTTCCATTTTGGCATATTAAGAGAGATAATTGAAGGATTATAAATCGATATTTAAACATGCTAGAACATATACAGAAAATAGAATAAACACATTCATACACATTTGCAAGTATATATATATAATCTTTATTCATATAAAAATAAAAATACGATAATAATAAAAACATGCCTAAAAAGTTCATAAGAAAAGATGCATTTTATTTACCGGCTTTGTTTTTGGGAGGAGCGTCTTTAAGTCATTACTTTGCATCAAAAGAATTGGATGAACTCGAAAAAGAAACTACAAAATCAATTTGGGGTTTTTCAACTGGTGTAGTAATAGGACTAATAATAGGTATATGTATAGGGACCAACTATTATTATATTTTTAATAAAATATTTTCATTTTTTGATTATTTTATGAAAGACGATTCAGAAGAAAAAAGAAATTAAAAAGAAAAATGCATTTTTATAAGCTTCCGAAATATATATAGAATAGTGATCAATACATTATCATATGGGGATTTATTTTTTATAATTTTATCCTTATATATAACCTCATTAGAATAATACTACAACCATAAAAAGAAAATCCTTTATACAAAAAACAATTGTTATACGTATTTTTGGCTTAGCACATTTAACAAGAGAAATAAATATATTCAAATTATAGTTATTACATATTCATACCAACATTAATATATATATATATCCAAATTTTTAAGTAGTATAAATACATAACAGAAATAATTTTATTTTTATATTGATGTGTATCTTTTGTACCCAGAGCTAACCAATAATGGAAACCCTCAATCAAATGTCTATGCAAATATGTGTCGAAATTGCCACATAATATTTTAGTTTGCAATATATAGTTATAATATTCTTTATTTTTTTTTATTTCGAACATTTATGTACTTTTGTTTATTCCTATATATATCACATACATATATTATGTGTTTAAATATGATATTTAATAAATAACAAAATATTATATACATTAATATACAAAAAAATAATTATTTTAGCATAAACTTTTTATAATTGTGCTATTCCTTGATGGTAATAAAAATAGGGGAATGTGTCATGGATTTCTTTTTTTTATTTTTTAAAAAACTGTTTAGCAGAAAAAATAATGTTTTATTATATTAGCATACCAAACTTGGAATTTATTATTTTATAAAAAAAAATATATGGAAAAAAAAAAAATTATGTAGCATACTTCATATTGGGAATAAAACGTTAGCGTTACAGAATGACGAAAAAAATATATTTATATGCATGTGTATAAATGGAAAATTAAAACGGCAAGATATTGTTTATTCATTATAATATAGCAATTTTATTACAAAATAATATATATATATAGTACATATTAATAGGAAACAATACCTTAGTATAATAATATGATATATTTTTAAAGCGTTATTTTGGAAAACAACTAATTAAAAAAAATATATATGTAATGCATATTTGTACATACTAATGTATCTATTCATCATTATGCATATTTATTAATAACATTTATGGTAGTATTTATGAATATTTTTAAAAAAATCAAAGTTTTTAGTATTGGAGCCCCATTAATATATCTGCATAAAACATACAATTTTAAAACTTTTAGTAAAATTAAAAATGCCAAATAAAAATAAACCAAATCAATAGTTGTAATTTTTGTTCAGTTTTTAAGATTCACTTAATATATATTTACATAGAAAAGGGCAATATTCACTAAATCGATAAATATTTTTTTAAAAGAAGATAAACCCCCTCCAAAAAAAAAAAAAAAAAAATAATAATAAAAATTACAGAAAAAATATAGATAAATATATTAATGGATGAATTACATGCACATATATCAAGGGAAATATTTTTCAAGTAAAATTTCTAGATTATTAAGAATTATTTTTTTTGTGAATTTAGTTTTTTTTTTTTGGGGGTGTATGCTGTAAAGGTTTCGAATAATCTTTAGGACGAAAAAATGAAAAAAGAAAAACACAAAATAACTCCCCATGAAATAAAATATATTTCCGATTCAAAAATAAAAAACAACAATGTTAAAATAAACCTTTTTTATATTATATTGATATTTTTAATATATATCTTAGGAGTCGTATTATATATATGTGTAATGCCAGGTAAAAATAATATTGTATGATTTTGTATTTTTGTAAAAGTATAATTTAGGAACATATTGTATATTTACTACATTCCAATTGTTATAATAGCGGATATAATTTTGTGCATATTTTTGTGCACATTTTTGAACTTAAATTTTGCAGGCCTGAATGTAGACAGTAAAAATAAGCTAAAAGTATTGATTCCCAAAAATTTTAAAGATTTAACAAATATATTAAATGTCGGTAAAATAAAAATTTTATATGAAGCTTTAATATCATATAGAAATGAACATGGTGTAATATTGTTGATTCTTTTATCATTATTTTACATTTCTTATAATTCATTTCCACTATTTTTATGGTGGATGACAGGAGCTGGTAGTGGCATAACAATATTAATAGGAGCATTTTATAATTATACATTTTCTATAATATATTGTACAATACTATCCATAATATCCTCTTTAATTGCTTATGTTGTTTATAGTATGTATGGCAAATCAGTGATAGAATATTTTTTAAAAGATCCACTTGCAAAATTTAATGAACAAATAAATAAAAGAGTGAAAACTACTTTTGATTTGTTTTCATATATAGCAATTTTAAGATTAACTCCGATTTTTCCAAATACCTTAATAAACATACTTGCACCATGTTTATCTCTACCTATTATTCCACTTGTATTTGCTACATTTGTTGGGAATCTTCCTAATATCATTATATTAGGTAAGCAATTCAATTTAAGCACGCATACATGCATATATATACATGATTATTTTTTTATCTCTCTCTCTCTATATATATACATACATATGCAACACCATACATGTGTACATATATTTTTTTACAGTTTCAATAGGCCAAACCATTAATAGATTGTCATCTATTGATATGACACACCAGTTTTATGTGCCCATAGCTTTTATAATATTGTTGATACTTTTTCAGAGAATAATGAAATATACATATATCGAAACAAAAAAGGATAAAGAATTATAACATTTGTACCAATCATAGTGATGATAAAAGATATAGTATTTTATTCAATATATCTAAAAAAAGAAAAAATATGTATACCCATAAATTTGTATTTTTTTTTCCTGAATGATAATCTACATAATGCATACAAATGTACTGTTTTTGCATTTGTATATTTCGAAAGTTCGACATTAATTTGACATTTTATTATATTAGCACAAATATTATATCTGTTATTTATTTTTAATTTTATTTTTTTCATATATTGATTCTTAAAATTTAGTTGCTATATTTTGTTGCTTTTTCATTTTGTTAATTTGGTATAATTTCAACATTATTTTTTTGTGTTTATGCTATTAAGTGTGGCGTATATAGTTACTATTTTTTTTTTTTTTTTTTTTTTTTGTTATTTTTAATATTAAGCATAAATGTGCAATACACATGGATATAAAAATATGTGATGTATATGTGATGTATATGTAATATATATGTAATGCATATGTAATGTATATGTGATGCATATGTAATGCATATATAATGCAAATAAATGGTTTTTCCCCATTTGTTTCTTTTTTTTTTATTACTTTATAATAAACTTATTTAAGTTAAATTTTTAGAATTAAGAACAAAATTTTTAACAAAAAATTATAAATTGATTAATAGTATATGTATGGACAGGTATATAAAAATAAGGAAATTCTTATATTTTTAAATATATCTTTTTTTAGGGTTGTAGATTTTTCATATGCCAAAGGGATAAATATTTGTGTATAAAAATAACAATATATGTTGTATATATAATTTGGGGAGTTGGTAAATTATTTGAGCTTGACAAATAAATCCGATTAATTTCCATAATATAGTAACTGTTATAAAATAAATAAAGTTTATTTAATTTATTACTTTTTTTATTTTATAACACATTTTTTGTGCTATTTAATTATTTTCTTAAATAAATTCAAAACAGCTAGCCTATTTTATAAATATGTAAAAAAATATATTTAGATTGTAAATAACGCCGTTCCAATCAAGTTATTTTCTCTTTCGTTTATTTTTAATTTGTTCTATTTAATAATTTCCATGCCTTATGTTTAACTTTATTTATTACTATTATTATTATTACTTTATTTTTTTTTAATAGCCAGTTTTGTAGGTATGCGAAAATAGGGTACAAGATTGTTTGCATAATCTTACGTATAAATTTATTTTAATTCATCTTTAATACGCATATTATTAATTTGGTATATATATATATATATATATATACAATATATATAATATATTTTTTATTATATATTTTTTTTTATTTGCTATTTGTGCATTCTTCATACTTTGTATTATTTACAAAAGTTATTTTGACGAATGCTAGTAAAATTATTTTTAGTAAACAAAAATGAAATTACTTTTTTTTTCATTTTTTTATTATATAATGTAGTATGTATGCATTTTTTATGGTCAGTTGAAAATATACATAGCATATTATACAATTAAACAAGCAAAAAAGAAAAACAAAAAAGAAAAACAAAAAAAAACAGGGAAAACAAAGGAGAAAGCCAAAACTATTTTTACATTTTTTTCAATTATATTAATTCCCTTTCCAATTTAACCGTAAAATGAAGTTTAATTGTTGAGGGATATTTTATAAATACTTTAAAAAAAATATGCAACGAAAGTTTTAAGAGAAAAAAATAAAACATAAAATAAAACAATATAATAAATTGTAAAAACGAAAGAAAAAAAAAAAAAAAAAAAAAATACAACAATCTATACGAAAGTCTAGTGAAACGATCATGGAAAAAAATAGCGAAGAAGAAGAGGTTGGACTTTTTAACGAGGAAGGGAATATGCCACATGAAAAAGAACAAGACGAAGAAGATGAAGATGGCGAAGTAAAAGATGGCGAAGTAAAAGATGATGAAGTAAAAGATGATGAAGAAGATGAAGAAGGTGAAGAAGGTGAAGATGAAGGAGTAAAAGATAGTGACGAAGATATATCTCAATCGAAAAAAAAACGAAAAAAAACAAATAATACAGTATCCTATATAGATAATGAAGCAGATGAAGAAGATGATGAATATAACGATGACGATGATGATATTGACTATGAAAAAATAACTGGAAATAGAACAGGGAACAAAAAAAGAAAAGTAGGAAAAAATAAATATGTTTCTACATTTTTAGATACAGAAGCACAAGTAGGAGATGAAGAAGAAGAAGAAGAATATGCAAGTTCATATGTAGACGAATTTGAAGAAGCTAAAAGATTAGAAAAAAAAAAATTATATGAAACCAAATTAAAAAGTGGAACAAATCATTTAGCTCAAGCAATTAATAAATTATCACAAAGATATGAAAATGAAAAAGATCTAAAAGATGGTGCAACAGATGATGAAACTTTAACAGATGAAGAAATGTCAGAAGATGAAGAATATTTTGATGAAACTGAAGGTTTAAATGCTTTTGATAGCCCTAAAATGTGGTTAATCAAATTATTTAAAAATGGTGCTGAAAGACATCTAGCTATGGGCATATATTATAAATATATGAAACTACAATCTAGCGAGTTTAATATTAAAGGTATATATGTATCTGATGATTTAAAGGGTTATATATATATAGAAGCTGATAGTTTATATATGTTAAAAAGATTTCTTTTAGGGTTTAAATTTATTAATTTAAATGATATTTCTATTGTTCCAGTACAAGAATTGACATCTATATTTGCTATGTCACATTCTAAAGTGGTTATACCAAAAGTTAATGAATATGTAAGAATAAAAAGGGGTGTATATGCAAATGATATTGGTCAAATTTTTGAAGTTCATGAAAAAGGAATATATGCTATTGTTCGTTTAATACCGAGAATATTATATGATAAATATAATAACTCAAAAAAAGATCAATATGACAATGTAGGTATATCCACATCTGTTAATAAAAATAATTCTACTATTCATTATGATAGTACAAATAATAATTTGGATCAAATATATCCATTAATGGATAAAATGAATACAAACAATCAAATGCATAATGTAAATAATGCAATTGTTCCTTTATCGGGTGAAAAATTAAGTGCTATAGATGAAGCATTACAAATTCGAAGAAAAAAAAAAAAAGAAAGACCCCTTAAAAAATTATTTGATAGAGATGAAATCGAACAAATAGGAGGAGTAATTGAACATGGACCATATCCTGGAACTATTAAATATCAAAATAATATATTTGAAGAAAATGGATATTTATTAAAAAAAATGAATATAAAATATTTAATTAGCGAAAATGCAAATATAACATTAACAGAAATACGAGACTTTAACAAAAATAATACAAATGAAGAAGATATAAATTTACATATAAGTAAATCTTTTATAAATAAAAATTCTTTACATTTATTTAAAAAAGGAGAAAGAGTAAAAATTATGAAAGGTGAATTATTTAATTTAATAGGTACAATAACTAATATTAATGAAAATGTATTAAGTGTGAATCCAGATAATTTAGCTAAAGAATTTAAATTTTTGCCAACAGATGTAACCAAATATTTTACAGAAGGAGATAATGTAACTGTTATAAATGGTTTACATAAAGGTAAAAGTGGGTTAATATCTTTATTAGATTATAAAGAAAATATTGCTCTTATATTTTCACCTTCATTAAATACAGAGTTTCGGTCATCAATACAAGATTTGACAGGAACAATCAGCAGTAGTAGTAATACTGTTGAAGGTTTAGGAGGTGTTAATACTTTAAATGGTTTCTCAATCGGAGATTTAATAGAATTAAATGATAGACAAATTGGTGTATTAACATATATAGATAAAAATAAGCATATTCGTGTATTAACAAATAGTAATAAAATTTTACACACAACCATAGGATCAATTACATATAAAAGATCTGCTATTGGGCAAATATGTAAAGATGAAAATGGGAATATTATTCAATCAAAAGATACTATACAATTAATTAAAGGTGCACATAAAAATAAAACAGCAATTGTTAGTTATATATGGAAAAATAAAATTTTTGCAAAAATAAATAAAAAAATTGAAGATAATGGTTTTGTAGTTGTTGATTGTGAAAATTGTTTACTTAGTGGAAATGTTAATGAAAAAAAAAAAATAATAACACAACATAATTTATTCAGAAATAATAATATGCAAAGAAAAAATACTTTTCAATCATTTATTGGAAAAACAGTTAAAATATTATCAGGGGTATATAAAGGTCTTTTAGCAGATGTTATAGATGCTGAAAGAGATGAATTTACCTTACTTTTAAAAATTAAACCCAAAACTATACGACAAAAAAGAATAGAATGTGCAATAGCAGATGCATATAAAGATGATAAACTTTTTGATGATAAAAATACAGAAAAGAAAAAAGATGGTATAAATAAAACAAATGATACTTATTTTAAAGGAAAATTTAATTATGAATCAAAATATGATAAAAATAAAACTTTGGAAGAAGATGAAGAAAGAAGAAAAACGAGTTTTAATCTACCATTTTATAATGATGTTAATGAATATAAAAATTATGATAAAAAAAAAAATGACAGAAAATATGAAAAAAATTACAATGATGGATATAATAGCTATTCTAGTCATACAAATAAATCTAATTATTATGATGATGAAAAAAAAAAAAAAAAACATGATAATTCAAATAAAAAATATCATCAGTATGATGAACATGAAAATAATAATTGGAAATATTCTTCACATAATAAAATACATGAAAATGATACATATCATAATAATTCTAATGATAAAAATTATAAAAGTGGAGAAAATATGGATGATTATTATACATCAAATAAAAATGGAAATACTGAACAAAGAAATGTTAATCGATTTCATAACGAAAAAGATAAAAAATATGAAAAAAAAAAAACAAGTCCAACCAATTCAGAATATAAAAAAAATGATAATTTACATGAATATCATCAAACAGAAAGTCAAAATAATCTTAACAAAATAAATAATGAAAATAATTTTTATAAAAATCAAACAGATGAAAAAAAAAATCAAAATAATAAAGGAAACTCAGATTGGATAATATCAGGTGTAATTATAAAAATTGTAACACCTGGATTATTTTATAATGAAATAGGAAGAATATCAGAAGTTATCAAAAAAGGTTCATATATTATACTCAAAATTGAAACAGATAAAACATCTTTTAACATCGTTTCAGAAGCTGTGATTCCATTGAAACCTAGTAAGCCAAACGATGAAGTTATTGCCATTTTAGATGGAGGGAAAATTAGTCAAGGGACTGTTATTGATATATTAAATGATAATAAAGTGGAGATTTCCACTATAAATGGAAATATAAACTGCGACATGCAACATGTTTTTTTGTATAAAAAGGTGTGACCATGAGATGGAAGCAGAGAACGCGCACATAAATGAACACATAAATGAACAAATAAATGAACACATAAATGAACACATAAATGAACACATACTTATATATATATTCATTTTTCTCATCATTTTCTCATCATTTCTCACCATTTTCTCGTCATTTCTCACCATTTTCTCACCATTTTTCTTTGATTTTATTTCTCATTCTTTACTTTTTTTTTGTTAAAATGATAAATATTGATTTGTACAATGTACATAAACTTACTACGTACATATATAAATATATGTTTTCACTTTTGCTCATAATTAAAAGACTATACACAAGCTCATTATATGCACACACATATATATATGTGCCTACAAAAGTTGTTTAAAGGACGGAAAACATAGATATATAAACCCTGTTAGATATTATTAGTGATAAAAAGCGAGAATATTTTACTCATATATATATATATATATCTATGCATAAGGCTATAATTAGATAAGATCAAATTACGCAATCTTTAGCGAAAAAAAAAATAATAATAAAATAATCTCTGTTGTATGACATATTATATAATTATTTTTACAATATACTACCTTTTAAATTTTAAAGGAAAGTATAAAAAAAACGAGTTTGAAATATTTGTTATTTCGCATATACGTATAAACGATGCGCAATGACGGTAACAAATGGTTACACTATAAACATAGCAAAAAAAAATATATTATATATATGTATGTATATATATATAGATATGTGCATGTAGATATACAGGTTTAATTGCAATGAATATGCACGGTCTAGATTTAACAGATTCACATGGTCACGCGTTTGGTTGAAAAATAAGGACTCCATATATACAAGCGATCATATCTCGAAAATTACTAATACTTTTAACATGCTTTTTTCTGTATTCAGTTTAGTTGATTTTGAATAAAATCCAAAACCTTCTTAACGATATTATCAGATGTAAAACCTAAATGATTCCATATTTGATTTTTAGGAGCTGAATATCCAAATTGATCCAAACCTATATATGTATTAAAATAAGTATCAAATCCAAAAGTAGATGCAGGCTCAATATAGAATCGAACTATTTTGGGATCATTGTGCATCATAATAGATGTTTGATATTCTTTCGTTTGTTTTTTAAACATGGTCCATGATGGAAAACTTACAATTCTAACATTTAAATTATGTTTACTTTTTAAAATATCTTTGGCTTCAAAACATAAATGTAATTCAGATCCACATCCACTTAAAATAACTTTTTGTTTATCATTATTATTTTCAAAATCTTCTAATATATAAGCACCTTTTAATACACCTTCTGCTGATGTATTTTTTAAATGTGGTACTTTGTTTCTACATAAAGCTAAAACAGTTGGGGTTTTGGAATTTTTAAAATGACAAAGATAAGAGCCTGATACTTCATTTCCATCTGCTGGTCTAATAATATTTATATTTGGGGTTGCTCTTAATAATGCTAACACTTCAATAGGTTGATGTGTAGGACCATCTTCTCCTAATTCTATTGAATCATGTGTGGCTATACATAAAACATGATGATTTGATAAGGCTGATAATCTTAAAGCACCAAATGCATATGTATAAAAATTCAAAAAAGTTCCACAAAATGGTTCAAATCCACCATATGCATATATACCATTTGATATAGCAACCATACCATGCTCTCTTACACCATATCTTATATATTTATTTGCAAATGAATTTTTAGTTATATCTTTTTCATCTTTCAAAGCTGTACAATTAGATTCTGTTAAATCAGCACTTCCACCAATTAATTCAGGTAATATTTTATTAATACAATTTAATGCTATACCTGATAAATTTCTAGTTGCTAAAGGTGAATCACTTACTGTATATTTTGGTAAAACATTTTCCCAATTATTAGGTAATTCTTTTTTAAATCTTCTTAAAATTTCTTGTCCTTTTTCTGGATATTTTAACATATATTTATCAAATGTTTCTTTCCATTTCATATAATTTTCTTTATTTTTTTGTAAAACATTTTTATAAAAATTCTTTACTTTATCAGAAATATGAAATTTTTTTTCAGAATCAAGACCCAAATTTTTTTTTGCATTTTTTATATCATCATCTTTTAATGCTAAACCATGAGATTTATGACTTCCTTCAACTTTTGTTCCAAAACCAGATAATGTTTGAACAATAATTAATGATGGTTGTTTTAAATTTTTTTTACATTCTTCTATTTCTTTATATATTTTTTCAAAATCAGTATTTCCATCTTTTACTATTTTAACTTCCCAATTAAAAGATTCAAATTTTTTTCCAATATCTTCAGTAAATGATAATTCTGTATTACCATCAATAGTAATTTTATTATCATCATAAATTAGTATTAATCTTCCTAAGCCTAAATGACCAGCTAATGATGCTGCTTCACAAAATACACCTTCTTGCATACATCCGTCTCCACATAATGCATATATATAATTATTAAATATTTCAAAATCGTTAGTATTATATTTTTCTGATAAATTATGAGCACATATAGCCATACCAACAGCATTTGCAGCACCTTGCCCTAATGGTCCAGTTGTTACTTCAACTCCTTTTGTAATATAATTTTCTGGATGACCCGGTGTTAAACTTCCTAATTGACGAAATTTTTTTAAATCATCTAAATTTAATCCTTGTTCTGTTAAATATAACATTGTATATAATAAAGAACTTGTATGACCATTCGATAATACAAATCTATCTCTATTTATCCATTCTGTATCCTCATTATAATAATTCATTACATATCCCCATAATATATGTGCTATAGGAGCACATCCAATTGGAGCTCCTTGATGTCCACTGTTTGCTTCAAGTGGCAATTCAGCAGCTAACATACGAATTTCGTTCACACATTTTATATCGATTTCGGTATTCATATTAAACGGCTTGTTAAATAAAAAAAAATTTTATATAATTAATTTATGTCAGTGGATAATTTATCTGTGATACACAGTTTGATATATTTACACGAATAAAAGTATAAATATGAATAATGGTAAATGTTCGGATTTTATTTTAATCCTACTAAATAAACATGGGGTGTGCTTATGATAATTAATCATAAAAATTGCAATTTTTTTATTATTAAATTTTTTTTTTGAAAATAACAGAATATGCTCAATATATCTTTTATATGGATATATATTCCAAGTTCGATACTAAGCAAATGTTTCTATTGCTTTAAAAAAAAAATGTAAATAATCGTAAATGTTTTTAGCTTTATATCTTATATCTTCGTATGTATTGCTTTGTAATTCTCTAAAAAAAAAAATATTTATACAAATAAATATATTTAATATAATTATTAATATTTAGTGTGTGTACTATATCATGAAATATGTAATTAAATAAATATTCAAGCAAAAATATATATGCCTATATATATTTATATATTTTTTATACACGTTGCAAAAAAATATAATAATACAGACTGGTTAATTGTTCAAATTTTTACTTTTATCCATTTATTTTATATAAATAAAAAACCATAAGCTAATAATATATATACACTATTTACTGGATAATAATAAAATATATAACACTATCTTGTATCAATAAAATGTTAAATCATATATGATAAATATACATATATTATACATGTACTCATTTCTATATGCGTTCAATTAACAGGAGTAACATAAAAAAGTATTCATTTGGGGATAGTAATTTTATGTAAAATATAAAAAAAATAAATGAACTAGCTATTTGTTACAATTTTTTTTTTTTTTTTTTTTTTTTAATATTGGTATATATGTAGCTATAGTATATGAAAACATGTGATGTATATATTTTATAGCGTCTATATAGAAGAAAAAAAAAAGTTATATAAAAATTGGATATTACATTTTTATAGTTTCTCCAGATACATTTATATTTTTATACAATCTATTTTGTTTTAAAGACTCATCACTTGATAAACATTTGCATAAAATGTTACTATATTTTTCGGACGAACAATTAACTTCTATTGTGCTATATGGAGAAAGTCAAATGTTTATATTATATATAAGAATAGTTTAATTGTTTTGTATGTATTTATAAAACTATTTGAAAAAAAAAATAAAAAAAACTACCAAATAAAAAACTACCAAATAAATATCATACATATACAATATGTAAGAAATTTAAATAGCTACTTACTGTGTAATTGTGCTGAAATTTTCACCCATTATAAAACCTTAAAAAAAATGTAACTTGGAAGTTAAAAATATTCTTTTAAAATGTTTATATCGAAATGTAGAAATTGTTTAATCGTTAATGAATTTCACATTTACTTATATACGTACACAGATATATACATAATAAACTATAATATTGGTGTTTTTTTTTTTTTTATCGATTTATAAATATTAAGGAAAATAAAAATAATTAACTAAATAAATTTCGAAAAAAAAAAAACATGAATAGTATAAAATATCGGGGCACACTTAGTAGCATGCAATAATCTCAGTGGTTTATATCTCTCGTTGTTTCCTATACATATTTTATTAAATAATTGTAATGAGTTTGTATTTTTTCACTTGATCGTTTTAATTTTTATTCTATTTGTTGTTTTTTTTTTTTTTTTGGAGATATTATACATAAAAATGGGAAATAATTTTAACCATCAAAATTGTTTTCAATTTTAAAAAAATTCATCATACTATTTACATTTTTTTTTTAAGTATGAAATTTCAATAAAAATAAATTCACAATTTTTTCTCTTTTTTTTTAATGGTAATTTTTTCATGTATTATTCTAGTATCCTATCACGTTTTATATATTGTATAAGAGCATGTACGAACATATATATGTACATGCGTATGCTTATATAAAACTCATCAATAATTACCAATGAATATATTTTATGTGATATACTAAGATAATTAATGAATCTAAAATCTACAACTAGAATGAACAATTTATTAGTTATGTAAAACCAAACCTAGTGAAAACGACGAAAAAAACAATTTACTATTTATATGTTTGGTTTTATCCAATGGTATTCTCTATAATATATTGTTCCCATTCATCCACCATTTTATTATTAAGAATTTTTATTGCTGTTCATATTTTTTTAAATATTTTTGGTATTTCATAATAAAACATGTAATCATTGGCTATGTGTGTTTATTTAATTGTGTTTTTTTTTTTTAAAACGGAGTCTACAGAAAATGGGAAAACATAAGAAAATGCTTAAAATGTTCGACTCTTAATTGAAGTGTTTAAAATAAGCGAGCAAAATTTTTTCCGTTTTTGCCCGTTTTTGCCCGTTTTTTCCGTTTTTGCCCGTTTTCCCCGTTTTTTCCGTTTTTTCCGTTTTTTCCGTTTTTTCCGTTTTTACCCGTTTTGCCCGTTTTTTGTCCGGTTAAATATGGGCTAAAAAAACATTTATGTGTAAAAAATGATTTGTTGTAAATCAACATAAATATTAATAAAAATTCATATTATTTTGAAAAATTAAATAAATAAGAAAAATGAAAGAAGAACGATGTTCGGATTAAATGAAACATATACATTGTATAATATGTAGAAAGATAAATGAAAAAAAATGCAAATGTTTCAAGGCAGGAATGCTAATTATATTTATACAGATATTTCTATATTTCTATATTTCTATATATCTGTACAAATATAGGTGCAAACATTTGTATAAATATCGATAACAAATAAAAATGTTTGCTATTACTACTATGCAATTCTAAATATTTCACCGAAATAAAAAAATAAACACTAATAATTTATTTATTTCTATTCATTTACAATGTTATTACATTTCATAGAACAAACTATATCATAATATAATTAGCCAAAAAATATTACAACATATTAATCTAAAAACACAATACAAAATTATAATTCCTTTTTCCATACTGAAAAGGTACATGATTAATATATTATTTTCATCTCCTACTTTATCATTATAAAATAAAAAAATAAAATAAATATCATTTCTTCTAAAACATATGGATGATTTTAACAAATAATAGATATATATATATATATATATATATATATATATATACATACATACTTATATACACTGTTTTACATCCCTATTAGTCAAAAGTGATACTGATATACTTAAACATTTTTATAGGAAAGGCCAATTTTTATTACAAATTTTTATTAAGAAAAAATGCAAGAAGATCCAATTGTTCAATATATTTTAGTAAATAAAGAAATTTTGGATAAAAGATGGCCACTTGGGTCTATCATAGCACAGGGCTGTCATGCATGGTAAAATATGTAGATATATAATTTCATATATATCCAAATTTTTGTAGAATCTTTTTTTTATTCAAAACATTAACTAATGAATTAAACTGATAACTACAATACATATGAAATCTTCACATCCACACACATGCATATAATATATAATATATACATAATATATAATATATACATATTTGATTCCACCTTTTTATTAGCGTTGCAGTAATAGCTGAAAATATGGACGATGCTATCGTAAAGGAATATTTATCACCGGAAAAAATAAACGCTATGCACAAAGTTATATTAAAAATTGATAGTACAGATGAAATGAAAAACTTATCAGAAACCCTCGATAAAAATAATTTGAAATATAGAATTTGGGCTGAGCAGCCAGAAAACATTTTAACAGCAATTGCAATAAAACCATATTACAAAAACAGTATAAAGGATTATTTTAAAAAATATGCATTATTAAAAAAGTTATAAACCTTATTTTTTCTATATCCATTTTTTATTACTTAAAATTTATAACATCATTGAAAAATCAAATCATATGCATAAACATATATTCTTATTGAACATCATCATGTGACTTCTTACATTCGTGTGAGTGACCATGATTAATGAACCAATTATTACCTTACATGTACATATATTATGGTTACATATTTTTAAATTAATTGTACAAAAACAAGTTTTTATGCTCTTTAAAAGAACATTGTTTGTAAGTATCTAGTAATGGCTTCTAGTGAAGCCTCAAATATAATTTTATCATAAAAACTAAATAGTATATATGTATAAAAACGAATGCTATAAATATATATATATATATAAAAAGGAAAAAAAGGGCACTAGTAAATAATATACATATATACACAAAAAGTGCACATATGTACTTTAAAAACTAAAAAATTAAAATAAATCAACTAATATTATTATGATAATAATACTATGCTGACTATTTTAAGTCCCTTAAGATCTTTCTCCACGAATACGTCTGGCTAATTGAATATCTTTTGGCATAATGGTAACTCTCTTTGCATGAATAGCACATAAGTTAGTATCTTCGAAAAGACCAACTAAGTATGCTTCTGCAGCTTCTTGAAGTGCCATAACTGCTGATGATTGAAACCTCAAATCAGTTTTGTAATCTTGAGCAATTTCTCTTACTAATCTTTGGAATGGTAATTTTCTGATTAATAAATCAGTGGATTTTTGATATCTTCTAATTTCTCTTAATGCGACAGTTCCTGGTCTGTATCTGTGTGGTTTTTTAATACCTGCTGAAATTGGAGCTGATTTCCTTGCTGCCTTTGAAGCTAATTGCTTTCTTGGGGCTTTACCTGCAGTTGATTTTCTTGCTGTTTGTTTTGTTCGTGCCATTTTGATTATATGTGGTTTACAATTAATATAATTATATATATATATAATATATTGTGTGCGTGTTTATAGTATTTACAGAAAATTTTATTTTATATTTTTTGTAAATGTATATGACAAGTTTTGTTTAAATTATAATGTATAAAAAATAAAATTAAATTAATTTTTTTTTTTTTTTGGAACGTAAAATATTTTAATGTATACTTTAACTAATTCATTAAACGTATATTTTTTATTTTTTGAAAAAAAAAATTCATATGTATGCACTTTTTTTTTTTACATGCTTTACTGGATTTTTTAAATCATTTCTGACCCATTTTTTTTTTTCTGAACTATTAATGCAAAAAGCTATGTATGCATAAAAAAAAAAAAAAAAAAGGCAATATTATTTAAATAAATTTTAAATACGTAAAAAAAAAGTGCTACAAAATGGACAAAGGATATATGTGCATATAAAAAAGCAATAAATTTATATTTTTAGCTATTATAATTCATTGAGTTCGCCTTTATTTATATTTAAAAATTGCCATCATTATACTTAATACGCACATAATATTTTATTATTTTTTTTTTTATTTTTATTAAAAAAAATCGTTTTCGTTACACACACACACATGTGCATATATATAAGTGCGCAAATATTTATGATAACGCATATATATAATAATAAAAATCAGCGAGAGTCGGATTGATATTTATTATTGTATATTTTTATAATTTTTCTTAAAATTGCAAATTTAATATTTTGCACATAGATGTGATTACCATGTTTTGTTTAAAATTATTTTTTTTTTTTTATGCAATTCATAATGCGTACGTATATATAGCATCGTTTTCGCACCTGCGCTACGTACGAAAAATATATATGCATATAATATTATATCTTAATGAACATATATTTTTTAATATATATTAAATTAACCCAAATAAATTATCCACTATTGCGGAATGCAAGTCATATATACCTTCTGTGGTTTTATATTACCAAAAAAAAAAAATGCGGAATATTGTATTTCCTCGCGCATAATTATATCAAATATTTAATTTATTACTATCCTTTAATAATTTATAATTTACTCACCTAATTATGCTATTTCAAGTCGGTTTATGAGACGGAATAGCTAGTATGAACAAAATTTAATATGTATCAATTTTCGCTTCTCTTTTTATTTACTAAATTAGACATACCCTCAGGAAATATTTTAAATCTTTTTAGTGCATTTGCGAGTATATGTATGTTCATAATATTAATGGGACTATTAAAAGTACATGTGTTAAATTATTATTTGATTCTTTTTAAAGAATAATATGTAAAAGGAACAATGATACCTTTTTTTTTTTTGTTTGCAAATAAAATTATTAAAATAAATGAAAGTATGATGTATATTCATATATGTGTGCTTACATATGTTTTTTTTTTATTTACTTTCGTTTTGATAATAAACAAAATACTTATTTTTTCCCCTCTCTTCGTCTCTCACCGAATATGAAATAAATTTCTTATATTATTATGAACATACATACGGCTGTACATTTTTAAAAGATAAATTTTAATTCAAATGATAAACAAAATTTTTGTTCAATTGAAAAGGAAAATATAAAATTCGTTTTATTTATAGAATTTTTTAAAGAATTTAAAGGAATCGAATAAATATGACCATTCAGAATTTGTTTAATAATAAATGATAACATCATTTGTAAACATTATATACGATTTATTCTTATGTGTTTTTGAAATAAGTATCAATGCTTCAATTAGTATAATTCCCTTTATAAGTATGTATTATCCTATTTGTTTTTATTTAAATTAAAAAAAAAAAAACAAAATTAACGATAATCAATATTTTATTATTTTCAAATTATAGGAAAACTATACACTATTTTGAAATTTTCTTTATAATCATATTTTTATGGTATATTTTTATCTTTTTGCTTATTCAATATAATTTTGAATATTATTCATTTTATGGAAATACGGTCTTTTTTATTTCAATGTATGATATAATGTAAAAAAAAAGAGAAAATACAAGTAACGATAATTTATTCCCTTTTATAATAACATATATTTTGTTCAATTTTTTATACTTAATCGTAATGAGAATCCATATGAGTTATCCGTTATAATTAACATATTATTATGACGGCTAAAAAATGTAAAATGGCTAGCTAGCTAATAATTTTTTTTTATAGCTATATTTAAAAAAATATGAACATTTTTTAAAGAAAAACTAGTTAGTATAATATTTTAACTATCGCTAAATTAGTATGTTATGGACACATGTAGTTGTTGTGTCTATGTTCAAATATATGTAAGAGCAGCGTTATACACATTTCATATTATTTAACATATATCATCACGTGATTTTAAGGTGATAACCACAAAATATATATATGTATATGTATATATAATTTTTAGTAATAGCCAAAAGTTGTAGTAATAATACGGGTCCCCAAAGAAATTTAATACAAAGGTATTATGTAAGCGTCTTTATAAAAGGAATGGGAGAATTGAAAAATTGGCAGTTGAGTTGCGAAAGAAAGCATACATAATTTATATAATTCTTTAAAAATTATATGTATGTTTTTTGTTTTAAAATATATATGACCCTGTTTACATATAAACATTTTATGTTAGGAGAAAGCAAAATCATAAAAATGTTCGTAAAAATGTTCGTAAAAATGTTCGTAAAAAATGTATAATTTTTTTCCAATTTGGTGGCAAACATCATAAAATATGAAATAATTTTAAAAAGGGTATATTTCTGTATATCGAAATAGAAAACGTAAATAAATGAAATATTCTGTAGTATAGTTATATAAATATATTTTTTTTTTACTTTTTGTCCCATTTTATAATTTTTTTTTTTATTTTACCAAATAATATTTCCTCATGTATATAGATTCATAAACATTATTAATATGTATATTATCTTGTTGTGATATTTTAGTAACAGTTTTGAAACTCATAAGGCATGTAATATATAAAGCACTAAATTAGCTACATTAAAAAAAATAATTTTTAAAAAATATGTACATAATACTATACAAATGAATGGGTTAATATTATATCTATTTATAATATGCAAAAAAATATAACTCATTATCCCTTATATTAATTCATAAGTCTATATAAATTATTACTAAGGAGAAATATATTTTTTTAATTCGGTTAATTTATAGCTATATTTTTTTTTTACAATTTTTATAATAATAAATTACAAAAAAATATAAAAAAAGTTATATAGCTATTTTTAACGACGATAATTTATAGGAGAGGGGGGTTCAATTAATGATTATATCCAAGTACCATTTGAAATGGATAAACATGTAAAATTATTTATAAAAAGTGATTAAATTAATATAATCGCATGTTTTTATGTTCCACTTTTAGTTCCACTTTTAGCTCCACTTTTAGCTCCACTTTTTTAATTATGTCATTCATATTCCAATGTTCATAATTAAAAACGCTTTGTGAAAATCGAAAGAAATTAGTAACAGAGTAAAAGGAAAAGTAAAAAATTCCGTAACAAATAAAGTAACGGAATAGCTAACATACTAAATAATAAGCAGACAAATATTCATTCATTCATCCATCCATCCATCCATCCATCCATCCATCCATCCACATTTTGAAAAAATAAAACTTGTATTTTTATATGATTAATAATAAGGCATTTTACACTAACTTGAAACTTGTAGTAAATAAGGACGAAGAAAAAAAGGAGGAATCCGAAAACCAAGGAAATGGAAATAATGTAGTTTATATAGGAAATATAAGTAAATATGTTGAAGAGGAAAATATAATAAAAATATTAAAAATATTTGGTGATATAAATAATTGGCATAGACAAAGAAACCCATCAACAAATGAATTAATAAATTTTGGATTTTGTGAATACAAAGATATATATAATGTTTATTTATGTATAAATATATTAAATAATATAGAATTATGTGAAAAAAAATTAAAAGTTAATTGTAATGATAATTTAAAAAAAAAATTTGATTCAATTGTAGATATTTTATTTGAAAAAAGAGAAGTTACACTTTTTGAAAATGATACAAAAAATATCAACGAAGAAAATATTGCAAATAATTCATCTGAATTAAAAGAAATAAAAAATAAAATTTTAAACGATATAGAACAAGATTTAAAAAATAAAAAAATGGATGTTTTAAAAATTATTAGCGATATTAATAATAATTATGAAAAAAGTGGAAAAAATAAAGAAACAGAAACAGATGAATATAAAAATGTAAGTAATAACAATGTTACTCAAAATAATATGGATAATAAATCTGTATCAAATAAAAAAATATATGACCATGATAGAGGAATAAACTGCAATGATAATAATAATGAAAAAAATAACGAAAAAAATAACGAAAAAAATAACGAAAAAAATAACGATAATAATAATGAAAAAAATAACGATAATAATAACGAAAAGAATAATGATAACAAATCAACTCAAGAAAGCGAAAAAAAAAAATATGTTACTAATAATTATAAAACCCATTGGAGGGAAAGAGACCGAATTGAAAAACTTGATGCAAAAGAAAAAGATCTAGAAAAAGATTTTTATAAAAGAGAAAAAGAATGGTTACAATTAGAAGAACAAATTAAAAAAGATACATATAGAGAATGGAATAAATTTATTCAAATAAAAAAAAAAGATATTGCTAAACTTATCGAATTGGATCTAAAAGGAGAAAATGAAGATTCAAATATTTCAAGTTCAAAAAGAAGAGAAAGTAGAAGGTCAAAAAGAGCAAAAGAAAAAAAATTAGATGAACAAGATAGATTAGATGAAATAAAAGAATTGGAAGAAGCCAAAAAAAAAGCAGAACAAATAAAGGACCTTGATGCGGCAATGAAAGAGAAGGAGAGAGAAAAAGAGGAAGAAAAAGAGAGAGAAAAAGAGGAAGAAATGTTAGAAAAACAGGACGAAAAAAATGAAAAAAATGGACAAAATGGCGATACTGCTACTGCTCAAGTTAAGGCAAAAAAGGGCGGCTTTTTCGCTGCGGCTCTTTCATATGTATTTGACAGTAATAAAACAAACGAAAATGTTGAAAAAGGAGAGAATAAAAATCATGATACTAAACAGTTAAATAAAAATGAAGATGAAAAAAAACCTGAACAAATCGAAAATTCTGAAATCGAAAAGGAGCATGAAGAATCTAGCCAAGATAAAGATAATAATACCAATAAAAAAAAAAACTCAAAAAACAAGCGAAAAATAACAAACAGCGAAACGGAAAAGGTAAATGACAAGAAAAAAAAAGTAACTAGCGAAAATGCACAAAGTGAAGAAGAAGAAGAAGAAGGAGATGCTACTAATCAAAAAAGTGATAGTAATAAAAAATCAAATATAACAAATAATGAACATACAGAGGAAATAGAATCTCTAAAAAACGATCCAATAATAGCATATGAACTAGAGATAGAATTAGGGAAAAAAAGGAAAGGAAAAAATGATACATCTAAAACAATTAATATAATTGAAAAATCAAAAAAAATATTAGAAAAGATACCTTTAGGAGAAGAAGATATTTTTAATTACCCAATCGAATGGAATATATTAAAATTAAAAGATAATATTAGTACAAACTTGAAACCATGGATATATAAAAATATAACAGAATATATAGGGGAAGATGAAAAAGAAGTTATAGAAGAAATAAGCAACTTTTTTATCGAGCAAATATTAAAAGAAACTGCACCAAAAGATATGCTTTCCGAAGCGGAAAAGTTTTTAGATTCAGATGGAAAAAAATTCATTATTAATATGTATAGACTCATTATTTTTGAGCAACTCAAAATAAAAAATAATATATAATATAGAAAATATCTGCCATTTTTCGATAAAAAAAAATTATATCTTAAGTATCAAATATTACTAAAATTTTATACACACCCATGGTATAAATATGCATTATTTGTTTAACTTTTCCTCTTAACCGTTTTTATTGCCTTAACAGTAGAGGCAGTTTTTTTTCTTCATTTTTTTCTTCATTTTTTTTTTCATTTTTTTTTTCATTTTTTTTTTCATTTTTTTTCATTTTTTTCTCACGCTCCATAAATGGAATAGTGTCTACAACACTTTCTTCGCAAATTTTTAGATGTATGTATATGCGCATTTTAATTTTTGTGATTATTTTACATAAAATACAAGTGCAAATTAATACATAAAAATGCTCCTTATAACTATAAACGTTATACACATATGCATTTATATTCTACATTTTTTGGCAACAATTTGTTTTTAAAGCTAATTTAAATACACACTTTAGTGTCAAAACTGCTTTTTTTAAAGATAAAATTGGAGAACAATGTCTTGGCCGTTTCATTTTGGCCGCTCCTTTTGACCTCTTCCTTTTGACCGCTTCCTTTTTTATAAGGGAAAAAAATATTAACATAATTTTATTTTTAATTAATAAGTGTTAAATAGCTACTTTTAATTTTTTACGAAATAAAATGAACTTGCTATCCTCATAAAAATGAAAATTTCATTGTTTACCAACTTTGCAAGATTTAGTCAAAATTAGCTAAAATCAAAATAACAGTTAAAATATATAACAATTGTGGATAGAAAAAAACGATTTTTTTTTTTTTAACTTGGAAGAAAATAAATAAATTAAAAGAAAAATAAAATAAATTTTTTTTTTTTTTTTTTTAAATATAAATAATGCATAAATATGCATATTTTATTCCCCAAAATATTTTTTTGCATATGCGAACAAAAATCCTATTTTACTACTGAATCATAGAGAAATGAGAAAATAACATAAATTCAGCAAAATTATAAAAATATAAAAATATAAAAATATAAAAATGTGATATTATAACATATAATATGTAAAGGGATAGTGTAGTATGTTATTTTAGAAGTTTTAATTATTTTTTTATTCTCAAAAAAAATAGCTGATTAAATTTGTAAATTCACATATAATATATTAAGTAATATTTAAGTCTCTTGTAGTTCTTAGAACAATAAATATGTTTAGTTAACAATTAAATAAAATTTAAATTTATTTATACTTTTTGAGAAATAAATTATAATGTTAAAATAATGACATATATATAAAATGAATTCTAAAAATGAAACAAGAGAAGAAAAAAAAAAAGAAAGGGAGCTAAATGAAGCTCGGAAAGCCGGTATAAATTTTATGTACATATTGTTTATCTATAAAGAAACATGTATATATATATCCATTCTCAATTTCATATATATATATATACATATGTAGATGGCTAAATGCACACGTATGTGCTCACTATTTCCATTTATCATAACTTTATATGCTTATTCATTCGTTTTATTTCAATACAAGATATTTATTATATTTCATTTTAATGATATCTTACATTATTCAGGAAAATTGGAAGCTCTAAAAGATGAAGATGGAAATGATATAAACCCTCATATGCCACAATATATTCTCAAAGCCCCTTGGTATTTAAATCAAACACAACCAGGTTAGAAAAAATATTTTTTTTATAATAAAAATGCATTGCTCGGGCAAAATAACTGTGTCTTAAAAGAGGGGGGAAAAATGGGGGGGAAAAATGGGGGGGAAAATGGTGGAAAAAATGGTGGAAAAAATGGTGGAAAAAATGGGGGGAAAAACAGAGTGAAAAAACAAACTGTATGGCCCATTTTAATGTTCGGTAAAATTTACAAATGCAGTTACAAACAAGTATACTCCTCTATTTCAACCCTACAAATAATTTGTTCGAAACCTTAAGACACATTCTTTAAGTAATTTGGCCCAATTTTTTAATACATAAAATGTGTGCATATGTTACTACATGTCTGCATATATATTCGAATAACTGTTAATACACATCCTTTTAGGTCTAAAACATCAAAGATATCGAGAAGCAGATAAAGTAAAAATAGAAGAAGAAAGAAATCGAAAAATTTATGTTAAAAATATAAAAAATAAACAAGATTTTTGCAAAAATTGTGGAAGTGCTGCACATACAGAAAAATATTGTTTAGAAAGAACAAGAAAAAAAAAAAAAAATTTTATGAATAAAGAAAATGATGAAGACTATTTATGTGTTACTCAAGATCTAGGATATGATGGAAATAGAGATAGATGGGTAGGATATGATCCAAATAATTTCGATCATATATATAGAGAATATGAAAAAATAGTAGATGAGCAAAAAAAACGAAAAGCAGAAAAATTGAAAAAAAAATATGAAAAACAATCAATAAAAAAAAAAAAAGAAGAAAATGAAGAAAATGAAGATGAAGAAGAAGGAGGAGATGCTGAAGATAGCGAATTAAGTAGTGATAGTGAAAAAGATAACGATTTAAATGATAATAAACAAAATAATAAAAAAAATAACAAAAATGAAAAAAATAAAACAATTGCTCGAAATTTAAGAATCAGAGAAGATACAGCAAAATATCTATATAACTTAAATTTAAACTCTGCTTTTTATGATCCAAAAAGTAGAAGTATGAGAGAGGACCCATTAGCTAATATCAAAAATAATTTAGAAAATAGTAATTATTATAAAGGTGAAAATTATTATAATAATACAGGAGATGCAATTGAATCGAAGAAATTAGAAATATTTGCATGGGAATCATATAAAAGAGGTGAAAATGTTCATTTCAATGCCCAGCCTACCCAACTCGAATTAATGTATAAAGAATTTTTAGAAAAAAAAAATAAATTAATTAAAAAAAAACAAGAAGATATATTAAAAACATATAAATGTGAAAATATAACAAAAGAAAATAATAATCAACAAGAACTTATACATTCTGAAGTTTACACAGAATATAAACCGGTCGATCAAATTGATAGTAAAAAAAATAATAAAATAAAAATATTAAGTAAATATGAAGAGGATATTTATATTTCAGATCATACATCAATTTTTGGTAGTTATTATGATCGGGAAACAAAAAAATGGGGTTATAAATGTTGCAAATGTACTGACAAGTTTCAACATTGTGTTCAATCATAATATTTTTTATTTCTTCAAATTCTCACTTACAAACAAATTATAATTAATAAATCGATTATTACTCCGCTTTTTCCATTTCTCATTTTTTTTTTTTTGTTTACTTTAATTTTACATTTCTTAAACTTGTTTATTCGTACCAAATTTGTCTCTTTAAAAACTATTGAGAAAATTATTACTATTATCATTATTATTACTATTATCATTATTATTACTATTATCATTATTATTATTATTACTATATATATAATATTAACATATTGTACTTTTCGCAAACCTTTTTATGAAACATGACTTTATCCAATCCACTAATCATCAAGCATTCACAAGAGGATGATTAGAGGGTAAAGACATGAAAGCATTATCTCCTTTATTTTTATTAATTTTAAAATTATTCCAATGTTCTTTTTCTCGTCTTTTATTTAATTTTTGTTTTCTTCTATTTTCTTCATCTAATGCATATATAAGCATTCTTCTATATATTTCTGCACGAACTAATCTTGTCCTTTTTCTTGTATATTGCGCATATACACCACCAAATATGTAAGACGATAAATTACTTTCTATTCTTCTTTTCATATATTTTTTTTTTAATTTAGCTAGTCGTCTTCTAATTTTGGGTTCAATAGATCTAATACCCGGTTTATGTTGTCCTCGAGGTTTTTCATATTTTCCTCTTACATTATATTGCCACATATATCTATAATCTCTTGTTATTGGTTTATTTATTTTATAATATGATTTAAGTTTTTCCTCATTTATATTATATAAGCTTCTTACGTTTTTTACATATAAAATTCGTGGCGAATAAAATGGTATCAATTGCTCCACCCCTACACCATCAAATATATTTTTTACAATAAATGAAGAGTCGAGTCTTTTTCTGCGGATGTCAACACAGTAGCCTGTTAAGGGGGGAAATTATAAAAATTGTAAAAATTGTAAAATTGTAAAAATTGTAAAAATATATAAATTAGTATAAAATATGCAAAACATGCAAAATGTGCAAAGTGTGCCCACCCTGAAAAATTGCAAACGTCTGCTGAGATCGTGACAACTCGTATTTGATTTCAATTAGATCTCCTGTGTGTATTTTAGGCATTTTGAAATTTCTTAATTTATTCATTTTGTTCATTTCAACTAAATGGAGATTGTGCATTAACTGCCTGTTATAAAAATCATGCATATAATTTTTATAGTAAGGTATTGTTTTTTTGCTTTGTTCTCCTTTCTCTTTACATTTCTTTTCTATATTTTCTTCATCTTTATCAATACAATTTATATTAGGCCAGTACTTTGACGTCTTTTCATTTTTTATATTATAGCACTTATATTTATTTAAACTTGTTATAACTTTTGTTCTTATGTATCTTTTTATCTGCACAGAAAAGAAAGGAAGAAATGAAAAGGGGGTATTATGATATATAAATAAATAGAAATACATTACTTTATGTCACATTTTCAAAAATAAAAATAACTTATTTTTTATAAACTTACCATTATTCTATTTATTATTTTTTTTTTCTTCTGTGTTCAAGGGTATGTGATACTTTCTACTTGCTGATTTACATTTGATTGACTAAATTTTTCTATCATTTCATAGTTAAAAAAAAAAATATATTTACATAATAAAATGAGTTATTATTTCCACCTATTCTTATTAATATATTTTTTTATATACAATAAGCATATTTTCTCAGAATTTGCTGAAAAAAAAAGGAAGAAAAAAACGAAAGCAAATTAAATCTTAATGTATATATATATATATATATATATATATATATATATATTATATATATTTTTTTTTTTTAATGAATATATACACCCACGGTGAAATATAGGATTAGGTAAAAAAAATATCACCAAAATTTTAAACTATTTTTTGCATACGTAAAAAAAAATAATTAACATAATTTAATGTTTGAAAAGTTGTTAAATAAAAAGAGAAAATTTACTAATTAATACACATAATCACAACCAAATAAAGTAAAAAATGGATATCCATATAAATTGGATATATAATAAAATTTATGTATGTGTGTGAATTTATACCAAGTATAAATGAAATAGGTATATTTATGATACCAACAAAAAAAATAAAATAGCTAACTAAAAAATAAAATAGCTAACTAAAAAAAAAAATAGCCAATTAAAAAAAAAATAGCTAATTAAAAAAAAAAAAAATAACTAATTAAAAATACTTAATATTATACTACATATTTAGTATAAAAATAAATGTGTGATATATATAATTTAGTATTCATTTGTTGGATACTAATCCCATACAATATAACGAAGAAAATACTTTGCTTGCTCAAACCTTCCAAGTTTTCTAAAAATGACACTAAGATTATATGACGCGGAAAAAAGAAGATGTTTTTTATCAAAAAAAAGGAGATAAAAATTCGAATATTTTGTATTTAGATTTCTGTAATAATTTACTATTTTTATTAAATCTGTTTTTTGATAAATAAATGGATAATTAAGACAAGTATAACACATACACTTTTTCATATTAATAACATAGTCATATATAAATTTTTCGTTAAATTTTAATAATTTTTTTATTTCTTTGTCTGCTTTTTTTATAAGTTTTATAACATTTAAATATAATTTTATACATTCATTAAAATAAGATAAATAATGTAAGGCTCTTCCTAAATTATATAATATTTCAGCTAAATATATATATTTATAAATTTTATAAAATTGAGAATATTTTATATATTTTTTTTTTTTATTTTTTATTTTTTGTTCATATCTTTTTAATATATATTCATTTAATATACAAAAAGAAGTCATAATAACAGATTCTCTATTCTCTACTTTATATGCCCCTGAGTAATTGAAATAAGACGCCATCAAACTAAACAAAAAATTTATATTATCAGATATTCCTTCAAATTTGTTTTCTAATTTATTTTTCATATATAGATATTTTTCAACTTCTGTTTCAGTTTTTTCATCCATTTCGATTTCTGAATCATTACTTTGATCAAATGCACTATCACACAATTCTCTTGTTACACCCTCATTCAAATTCTTTATGTTTATTTTTTCCATTTTATTTTTAATTGGAACATTATCTATATTCTCCTTATTCAATATACGATTATTTTCACGTCTTGAATTTAACAAGAAGGTATAAGCCCGTGTAAACTCATGAATTGCATGAATAACCATAGATGATATATTACAAACATTTGCAATTAAATAAATAAGAAATGGATTTGTTTTATCAAAATGTATACTTCTAACTAGAAAAAGTCTAAATATAATTAGAATATTTTTATATTTTGATCTTGATACTGATACTAAAAAATTTTGAGAAAAGTTTCCTGTTAAAACTATATCATTATAATATTTTAAAATTCTATATTCATTTTTTTTTTTTTTATTAAATATATACAAATCGTTTAAGTATCTAACTTGTTTTTCATAATTCCCACTGGATATATACAATCTATTAAGTAATAAATTAATTCGAAAAATATAATATCTACAATCTCGGTTCTTTACATCATTATTATTATTATTTTTTATGATTTTATTATAATATTTATTAATATTTTCCTTTATACTATTAGTATATATATTGTCAAAAAAATAATAATGAATATTAGAAAACATATTTGTATCATGTCTTTTTTTAAATTCGTTTTTTATAAAATTTATATATGTTAATAATTTTATTTTACTGGATTTCCTATTCTTTAAATATAAACTTAACATATGAATAGAATCATCATATAAATTCATTATACTTACTAAAAAAAAACATTCTTCTAAAAATAGAATACTAAAATAAAGTCCTAAATAGCTTTCGAAAGAAAAAAAGTTCATTTTTTTTTTTGTGTGCAAAAATGAAACTCCTTTTTTTTTTTTTTTTTCTTTTATTTTATCAATGTTATTAATTGAATTTTTTTTTTTTTTTTTTTCATAATCTTCATCATAATCAATACCAGAATGTGATTGATAAATTATGTTATCACAATTTGTTTTTCCATTTTTATGATTGTCTTTTTTTAATTTTTTAAAATGAATAGTCTCTTTTTCCATACATGCATATATTCTGCTAAAATCATGTTCCAATTCGTATAAAAAATAAAAAAGAGTATATCTAAATTTGTAAAACTTCATAACAATTCTATTATTTAATATTTCGGATTCAATATTATATTTATATTTATAGATACTAGAATAAAACTCTTTTTGTATATTATTGATATCGGAAAATGTGTTTAATAATTCTTTTTTTTTATTATAATTAAATATTTCATTTTGATCTGAATAATTCTCTTGAATAAATTTGTTAATATCAATTATCATAATGTCTTTGTAAAATAATTTGTTTTTTTCTATTTTCAAATTTTTATAAACAATAGTATTATAGTTTTCTTTTTTATTTTTATTTTTAAATATATTAAAGGAATAAATTAAATAAAGCAAATATTCACGATACTTATATAATTCTGCAATATGCTTTTTTCCCATTTCTTTTATTTCATTATTTTTACAATTTATTATATCTAAAATGTTAAACAAATAAAAATAATTTAAGATTGGTAAATTATATTTTATACAAAAATAACAAAAACATATATTTGAATTTATTTTAATAATATTATTAATATTTTTATGAGATACATAATTGTCATACATATAATAAACATGATTATTAAAAGTTTTATCAAAATTTTGTTTTTTTTGAGGATATATATAAAATATGTGTAAAATATATTTATTATGTGATGTGTATAATAATAATTTATTTTTTTTTTTAAATATTTTTAATAATAATATTTCTCTTTCTTTATTACTAAGTGGTTTAGGTATAGAAAATGTTGATCTTAATTTTTTTTCTTTAATACTTAATAGTATATTAATTGATTTATTATATTTTTTTAATTTATATAAAATATCAATATACAATGTTTTTATATCTATTTCTATATTGTCTTTTTCGATATTTTCATTATTTAATATTTTTAATATTATCTTTTCTCCTTTTATATAATTTCCTATATAATAATAGCTTTTTACCATTTTATATACAAAATTTGTAACATTTATTTTGTTGTCAAAAGATATGATATCATTAGTTGAAGCCGTTTTTTCACCCATTGCATAGTCAAAAGCGGTTTCGTTTTCATCGCCATTTTCGGTGCCATCTCTTTGGGTTATATCATTGCAATTTGTTTGTTTGCCTTGCTTATAAATAAGTTTATAAAAAAATATTGCACATGTATACATTCCTTTAGAATAATATGACTCGGCAATATTAAAAATAATATCTTCATATAAAATATAATTTTTTTTTAATAATTGAAAAAAAAATGTATTAATTAAATAGTTAGATTTAAAATTTACAATACTTATTATAGATTTTATGAATTGTGCAAATATATCAATATGTACATGTTCACATTTTTTTGTCAGTTTTTTATAAACAAATATACATTCATTGTATTTATTATTTAATATTTGTGTTTGCATAAATAAACAAATTATATTTTTTTCGTGATATCTCAAATTATAATGATTTTTTTTTTTCATTATTTTTATATACATGTCTTTTAAAAAGCTATAACATTCATCTGGTCGATTTATAATTACCAAACATATACATATATATATATCCACAATTATTTCATATGAATCTATATCATTATTTTCTTTTATTATTAATAAATTTTTTAGACAATTTTTATAATCTTCTATTAATATATATGTAAATGCAATATTAAAATATAAATGATTCATAAAATTGTCAAACAATTCTTTTTTGTCAAATAATTCGTTTTTGTCAAATAATTCGTTTTTGTCAAAATTGTCACAATTTATTTCTTTGAACTCTATTTGAGCTTCATCTTCATTGCAATTTGAAATTTTTTCATTTTCTTTATTTTTTTTTTGTAATATTGCCTTTTTTTTTCTCTTATATAATCTCATAGCTTTATATAAACAATATAGCAATATATTATATTCCTTTTCAATTTTACATAAATTCGAAATGTTATACCATGTTAAAAAATCATTACGAGTTAGATGTGCTGCTATTAAATAATAATTTATCGCTTTTTTTAAATTATTATATTCTCTTTCATATATTAAACCCAATAAATGATAAGGGTCATGTAAATCGGGAGATATTTTTATAACTTGTTCTAATAATTTTATACATTCTTCATAATTTTGATTAATATAATTATTATTAGCTTTATTTATTAAATTTTCAACTTCTTTATTCATTTTTGATGGTTCAGTAGATGTAATCATTTTTTCTCTTTTTCCTTTTTTTTTTTTTCCTTTTTTTTTTTTCCCTTTTTTTTTCAAACCCCTTTGCTTATCTATGTATACATTCTCATCCTCAAAAATATCATCATCACTTTCGTTATTATTATGTTTTAATAATAATAAATCTTCATCACTTATGCTTGTATTTGAACTATTATCTAATTTTGAGTCAGTTAGTTCATCATCTAATTCGTCATAATTTTCAAATATATATGAATCATATGTATATATATTTTTATTTTTATTTTCATTCCCTAAATTTAATATATAAGACTGATTTGAATAAAAATAAAAATATAAAATATTGTTTAAGTTTATATTATTAATATCTAGCAACCTTTCTTCATCTATTATGATATTTCTATTGTTAATAGAGTTGAATATTTCGTCTGTCTTTTCGCCTGCCCTTTCGTCTGCATTTTCTCCTTTTTTTTCTCCCTTTTTTTCGCCTTTTTTTTCCATTGCTATACCACTTTGTTCTTGGCAAGTGGTCACCTCCCCACTACCTACATCTTCACACTCAGATAGCGTTTTTTTTTTAAATTTATTTATATTATTCAAAAAATAAGAAAGACATGTTTCATCTTCCTCAGTGTCATATAATAAAGTATCAATATCATCATCATTTACCGAATTTAGTAATATTTTTTTTTGTTTCTCTTCATATGTTTCAACTTTTTTCTTCAAATTTAATAATTTGTTAATTTTATTTTGTAAACTTTCATCATTTCTTTTGTTACTTTTAACCATATTATAATATTTCAAAACATCATCATCACTTCCCAAATCTGAATATTCGCTTTCTTCCTCTTTCTCATTTTTACCAACAGATTCGTCGCTTTCATTCTCTTCCTCAGTTTTACCAACATACTCGCCACTTTCATTCTCTTCTTCCTCTTCGTTCATATCGCTAGTCTGTTCATAACTATATCTATGATGCAAATCTAACTCTTCCCATTCATCATTTTCAATCTGTTTATTTTTTTTTCTGTTTTTGAATTTATTGTTTGTTGGAATAGATGCATAAAACATATCATCTATATTTTCAGATTCATTCAAATTATTATTTTTATTTAAATTAAGTAAATTTTCTAAGAGTGAATCCGAGGATTCACTGTCTACATCTACCTTTTCTTTTTCATAATCAGAACCTGTTTCATATTGCCGCCGTTTATTTTCTGTGCTACGATTATCCATCCCGTTATATATACGAATTCTGTATGTATAAATCCGCTAGCTACTTTCTGCATACATTCCCACATGCATATATATACATGCATACACATATATACATGCATATATTTGTTTATATATTTGTTTATATATTTGTTTATATATTTGTTTGTTTATATAAGGAACTCATTTTATCCCATTTTTCCATACCCTATTAATGTAGTATAGCCAATTCAATCATTTTCTTTTAATATATAGCGATTTTTGTATTATATAAATATGGAAATAAAACTACAGGGTATTATACTTGATTTATTATCCTAAATTATAATACATATGGTTATACAACCCTTATACATACACAAATGCTTAATTATGGAAACTAAATATATGCATATATACAAACATATTTTGAAAAAGATAAAAATATAAATAATACATAAAAAAGTGTACCCTTAAATATATATGCACATAATTTTATGCAATTCTATATTCACAATTTAAAGAATATATTACTTCCTTACATTCAATAAGAATAAATAAGATAATTAAAAATTTTTTAATTTAAAAGTGGAAAAATAAACAATTTGATTTTATATTAAAAGTAAAAATAAAAATAAAATATGCATTTATATTTTTTAAATGAAAAAGATTTGTTAAAAATGTGTTTACCCCCATATATATATAATATTATATATGTATGTGTATATATATGTAGTGTTATTAATATTCACGTTTTTCATAGGAATACATGTTTGCTTTATGATAAAATTTTCTATTAAATTATAATATTTTTATTTTGTTATATTTTTAATTAAAAATATAATAACTATCTTACAAATTAAAAAATTGCATATAGCTATTTACCATTTTGAAAATAATTTATTTTTTATTTTAAAAAATAATAAATAACAAAATAACAATTATAGTACAATAAACACATGGCTATTAGGAAGTGTAAAAATGTATAGATTAGTATATTACAATTTTACAACATTCGAATAAAAAAAAAAAAAAAAATTATGAAATTAGGATGTATATTTTGATTTCACCTAAAATAGCAAACATTTAAAATTACCCCCGTTTCCATCAAAAAAATTTTACATGTATACATAACAAGAATATGGCTTACCATATAATATTTTCCTTTTTTATAAAATCTGCATTTTTTTTGTTCATATAATTAATTTTCTCACTAATTGTGTATATATATAATATATATATATATTTTTTTTTTTTTAAGTATTACCCTTTGTTTTATTATATATAGTTAAAAATTTGTTTGTGTACCTTGCCTATTTACCCGAATTCTTTTTATTTTTTATTTATGTATGCAAGTCAATGTGATATATTTATGTCGTTTGATAGTGGTTTATTTTAGCATATAAATAAATATATTTTTTCTAAATATATAAACATTTTTTAAAAATAAAAAAACTATGGATTTATGTGTGAATATGTGTACACATTTAAAATCACTGAAAAATTATTAACATTTTTATTTCTTAATGTTGGCTATGTATTAATAAAAAAATAATAGTCTATTTTTTTATTAATAATAAAATTTTTAAGGAGAACAAATAAGATCGTACTAATTCGCATAATTTATATATACAAATAATAATAATAATAATACGCAAAAAATATATGCATACATGCGATGCATATATTCGTATGCACTTAGAATGGATTAACAAATTAACTGCATAAAGGAAATTATGATAAGACAAAGGAAATTTTTTATATGAACTGTACATAATTTTTTTTTTGTTTAATAAATAAATGTGGCGATATTCGGTATTCATATTTTATGATATGTTAAAATAATATGAACGATTAAGGTAAAATATTTTAGAAAAATATAAAAAATTAGGAAAGGAATTATACACATACCTATGCACTATATTTTACACATTATATACACAATTTATAATACATAATACACATGTATTTGAAACAAAAATTTAAAAAAAAGTATATAATATATTTGTATGTACTATATATAATATATATTTATATAGGAATATTAAATAAACTATTAAGTGTGAAATGTTTTAATTATTTGTGAAAACTAGTTAGTTATGGATATTTGTTTTTTTTTTTAAATTAATTTTTATAGTTGTCATTGCAACAAAAAAATAAATTCTCTTTAATTTTATTATTATTACTATTTTATTATATGTTTATTTTATTTTATGTATTGTTAAGATAAAAAATGAAGAAATTATGAACATACATAAAAAAAAAAAAAAAAAGACTTGGATAAAGATATTTTGGAATATTGTTTTTAATCCTTTTAAGTTATGATCTTAAAATATTAAAAAAAAAAATTAATTGTTTATTTAACATAATCCATAATATTTACAGCTCTTTATAACATATAAAATGTTACTATATTGATGCTGATATGTTATGCATATGCATGTATATTTTTACAAATAAGTAAATTTGTATGTATGTGTGTTTATATTCGTAATACATTTATTATTTAAGTGTTGTAGATTTTGTAATTTCATATATAATGATAATGCGATATTATATTTAATAGGAAATTAGTTATACTGCTATATTGTTGTATTGTTTTTTTTTTCTTTGTTTTTTTTTTTTTTATAACACACCTTAACATAGAAATATACATAGACATTTTTTAGAAAAAAAAAAAGAGAAATAAGCAAATTATTCAGTGATGTCATTTTGATTTTTCACTGATTTATATTTTTTATAAAAAAAATATAATGAACAGATAAAATTAATACATAAAATATATGTACATAATATGCATATGTTTTATATGTATGCTAATATATGTGTGTGTAACCTATAAATACCATTACAAATGACAGATAAAATAAATTCACCCCCAAATCAATGAGGAGAATATTATAAGAATAATTATTAATTTGTTAGGAAAATAATAATAATAATATTATTATTATTAGACAATTTAATATATATATATATATAATCAATAAAATAAATAAACCACAACCAATATAAAAAATGACACATAAATATATGCAGATATCACACGGGCAACCAGAAAAGAAAAAAGGTGGTTCGATATTCATATTTATTGTCTTTTTTATATTATGTAAGAAATAAATGATAATATCAGCATAAGCATATGTGCTACGATTCGTTGTGGCAACATAAGTTATATAAATTTCCTTTTAATTTATTTTTTTCTACACATTATTATTTTTCCCTTTTTTGTAGCATTTATATACATCGGATATACAGGAATAGTTTTAAGATCATGGTTTATTCCATATAGAAGTGGTTCATTGACAATAGCCATTGCTTTCCATATCTTTTTTTGTTTATTTTTACTAAGTTTTATAAAAGTAAAATAAAATCTTTGCATATATACATTTTTATATCTAAAGCTTTGCAAATGTAATATGATTCATTTATATATGATTTTTTTTTTTTTTTTTTTTTTTTTTTTTTTTTAGTGCGCATCAACAGATCCAGGAAAAGTTCCGAGAAATTGGGGGTTTTATGTTGGAGATGATGTGAAAAGAAGAAGATATTGTAAAATTTGCAATGTATGGAAGCCAGATAGAACACATCATTGTTCAGCTTGTAATAGATGTGTATTAAATATGGATCATCATTGTCCATGGATAAATAATTGTGTTGGATTTTATAACAGAAGATTTTTTATACAATTATTGTTCTATGGTTTAATTTGCTTATTTATGGTTGCTACCCAAACTTTTCATTATATATTTATAGATAATATTAATGCATATATGGATACTGGCTTTCAAGAAAATAGTTCTTTTGTAGCTCTTGAATATACCTATGCTTCCATAGTTTTATTTTTAACTTTTGTTTTAATTTTTGCTTTAGTTCCATTTACAAAATTTCATTTAAAACTTATTTCAAAGAATTCAACAACCATTGAAAATATGGATATATATCATCAAGACTATAATATTTATAATGTAGGATGTGAAGATAATGCCAAGCAGGTTAGAATGAAACGTTATATATATCTACGTGTGTATCCACGTGTAGTTATGCTTAATGCCCCTCTATGTATTCCAAATTAGCTCAATACAAATTTACACACATGCACGCCTATTTACTACTCTACAGGTTTTTGGAAATAACATTTTATGCTGGATGTGCCCATGCCATTGTATTTCGAATAGACCAGCAGGAGATGGAGTTCGCTGGAGAGTTAGCATATCACATGGAAATAATATATGATAGAAGGAGAGAAAAAAAAAAAAAAAAGAATATACTTTCATTTTTTTTTTTTTTTTTTTTTGAGCTTATAACATTTCATAAAATATAAAAATATAAAAATTTAATAAAAATCTCAAACAAATATGCAATAGCATTATCTAAATAAATATATTTTTGAAGTTTTCAATTCCCTTTCATTTACACACACACACACATATATATAATCATACATATTTGTCTCTATGTTTTATTTTTTTTCTGTTTTATATATAATATTACATATATTATAATAAATATTTTTAACTGGCTAGTTTCTGATTTTCTCACTTGCTTTCTTTTTTTCTTCGCCAATCTAAAATATGTATACTTTTATTGAAGAAAAATAAGACTGCGATTTTTTTTTTTTTTTTTTTTTTTTTTTCAATAGTTTTCAGTAATAAAATGTATATGTGTGTATATATAATTTTTTTTTATTATTGTACTTCATATTAAAAATATTTGAAGTTTACTATTTTGATTTAATGACACTTTTTTTCAATTTTTTTTTGTAAAATTAAATTTCAGTGATTTTTTCCCCTCATATTTATACACACACACACACATACAAAGTTTTTAGGATATAGTATTTTAAATTAAAATAGTATTTTACTTTATTTTATTTTATTATTTTATTTTATTTTACTTTATTATTTTATTATTTTACTTTTTTTGTTCTTGTTCTGTTTTTTCTGTTTGTTTGTAGAGAAAACTTAATACTTTAGTTAAACAATTCTTAATTAAAAAAAAATAACAATAAAATGAAACATATCACAGAAAGCCAAATGAATAAACAAATAATAACCACGTAGACTTAATTTTCAAATTACAAAAAAAGCGAAGCAAAAGAAAAAGCGAAGCAAAAGAAAAAGCGAAGCAAAAAAAAAACGAAGCAAAAAAAAAACGAAACATAAAGAAAAAAGCGAAGTATAAAGGGAAAAACTATTAGAGAGTCGGGATAAATAAACATGTAGGAGCGAAATATCTTATTAAATATTACACGCCTTGTACATAACACATCAAAATTTGGAAAAACAAATATGCATATAGAAACGGAAAATTAAAAGTGCGCTTTAAAATAAATAAATAATTATATATATGTATATATATATGTATATATATATGTATGTATATATATATGTATGTATGTATGTATGCATGTATGCATGTATGTATATATATATGTATGCATATGCATATGTATATGTATATATTCCGGAATACGTCCTAGTTGAAAGCCGAATAATTCTATTCCTTAACAAAAAACAATCCACAGTAAAGACATGTAAACCCCATTTTAAATTTCTTCATGCACTGAAAATAAAGAAAAAAAAAAAAAATAAAGAAAAATAAAGAAAGTGTATACATTTCGATTATATCAAAGATAATATATGTATCAATTTTTTCATTTTTGATTACCATTTCGGAATAGGTTGCATCACATAGTTGGCAACGATATTTGTATGTGCAATAGACAAAAAAGTAGTAACATAAATATATAGGGTTATGGCATGAATCACAAAGATTTGAAAAGCTTTTAAGTTGTTTTTTGCAATATGGGCAATTTCCAAATAACTCTTTATTTTTATAAGAATATTTAGATGTATTTAAAAAGGCATCATAATTAACCTTTCTCATAAAATTTTGAAAATATGTTTTATCTGTAAAATTTATATTATTACTTATATAATGATTATTAAAAAATTTTTCTAAATTATAATTTGTTTGTTTTCTATTAAATTTTATTGTTTTTAATGTTTCATCAATAATATAATAATTTTTCATTTTTTTTTCATAATTTTTTAAATAGTCAATTAAACATGTGTTACTATTTTTTTTAAATATGTTTTTTACGTTTTCCATATTTTCCACATTTTCCACATTTTCCACGTTTTCCACATTTTCCGCATTTTCCACATTTTCTTCGAGTGGCACTATGCTATTAGAAATTTCTGACAAACATATTTTTTTATCATTGTCTTGATTTGTGTTGAGCATCTCGTTTGGTTTCTCTTCTTTTATTTTATTTAAATTTGGGATATCAGCATCTTCTAATTCATTAACATCACGAATACACATTGTGTTGTTGCTCAAAAATGATTCATATTTTTGATCTGATATAAGAGCAGAAATATCAAGAGACGGTTTTAAAAAACCGTTATATTTTATACTAGAAGAAAATATGTTAAAATTACTGGTCGAGTATATATAATAACCCCATTCAGGAGAAAATGTTTTTATTGAATTTTCAAAATCCATCTCTTGATTATTTATTAACGAACATTTATTACTTTTATAAGATATTGCATATTTAAGAAATGGGTTTTTAGAGAGTTGGTATATTTCGTGGATAATATTATTATTGCTGCTGCTATTATTGCCATTGCCATGTTTTGACATATTTGATTGTAGGGGATCCTCATTTATTTCGTCTTGTTCCTTTTTATAATTTTCTTCAAATTTTGTAAAATAAGAGGGGTACAATTTAAAAAAATATTCACATAATTTTTCTACATAATATAAACAGCCTCTTAAAAATAAGCGTATAATAAATTTGGTAAAAACTTTTTTGAATAATTTATCTACATTATTAGAACGATTATTTAATTCATTTGATGTATATAACATTTTAGATAAGACAGATAATAAAACTAAAATTCGAGATGAATTTTCTATATATTTATATCTTTTGTATTCATGTATAAGTATAAAAATTTTACACACTATAATATTTATTACATTATTTTTTATAATAATTTTTAATTCATCTATTGTTACATTCTTAAAATAATTTACATTTAAACATATATTTACAATTTTATAATTTTTTTTTAATACACAATTTTGTATACTACAATAATTATTAATAAAATTATGAATATATTTTTTATTTTTTAAACATGCTTTTAAACCTTTTGTATATTTTTTTTCTAAAATATATTTTATACATAAATTGTTTAAATATCTCATCATTGATATTTTATATTTTATATAATTTATATTTATACTGTTTCTTGCTAATCGGTTCTCTTCTTTATCATTATTACTACTAATACTACCACTTTTTAATTGTTTTAATTCTTTATTTATTCCATATTTGTGAAAGTTTTTTATAATATATATTTCGTAATGTGTCAATGGCCATATATATCGATAATATTTTTTACCAATATTTATTTCGAGATCTGTTTTGCTGCCACTCACATTGCTGCCACCCATTTTGCTGCCACTCACATTGTTGCCACCCATTTTGCTTCCACTCACATTGCTACCACCCATTTTGCCAAACTCTTCATCCTTCATGTTATTTTTGCCAAATGCTAACTCGCAACTATCAAAAGAATGCTCACTTTTCTTATTCATATATTCCACATTTTCAAAATTAAAAAAGTCATGAATATTATCTTCTCTTTTTAAATTTGTATCCACAGAATTACCAGTATTAGATTCATTTGTGTTATTACTTTTTTCACTATCCGATTGAATATCATTAATAGATGTATTTGATTCTCTCGAATTTGGAGTTAGAATACGATATTTTTTTACATAATATTTATTCATTTTTTTATTCTGTTTAATAAAATTATTTAATTCTTTTTCAGAAGGTGATTGTTCTCTTATTTTTTTTATTTCTTCTTTTAAATTTTCTTGAATTTTTTTTTTTTTTTCTAATTCTTTTTTTTCTATTAGTTCATTATATTTTCTTTTTATATCATCATATTCATATTTATCTATATCACTATTTTTACTTTCGCCACTATTATTAAAAATGTGTTTTTTTTTTTGTTTCTTTTTTTCTAAATCTATGAAATCTCTTTGTTTTTTCAAATTTTCCAAAAATTTATCACGATCATTTTGTGACACCCCTAAGTTTTGAACCCACTTATCAGCAAACATATTAAAAAGCTTATTTTCAAAAGTTTGATTTATTTCGTTAATTATTTCATTCATATTTATTTTGTCATCCGTATTTATTTTGTCATCTTTATTTTTTTCTGCAATATTATGAAAGCTGTTACTTTTTTTATTTTGTAATTTATCTTCAAATTTATTATCTGTATCATTTACATCATGATTTTTACGCCTCTTCCCAGAGCTTCGAAATAAATTCTCACCCCCTTCGATTTTGTTTTTTTCCAAATTTAACTTACTTTTACGCTCTTTCTTCCCCTCCCAATCGTTACCATCACCATTATCATTATCATAACCATCTCCACCATTTTTTTTAGCAATATCTTCGTCGGAAAAATTAAAAAATGATATATTGTTATTTTTTAAATCGATACAATTTTCTGCATTCAAATAGGGTGACATCACTTCATCTATATGAACATTTTTTTTCCTAGAACTTTTTTTCATCTCTTTTCTACTTTCACATTTTTCTTTCTTATTTTTTTTATTATCATCATAAAATGTCTGAGATTTTTTAGATACATCAATATCATTACTAGATGGATCCTCATTTTTTATAAATTCTGAATTATTTTCAAATTCAAAATTTGTAAACTTTCGATTTGAATCACTTGAGAAATTCTCATAATGTGAATCATTATCTGATTCATGTTTTTTGTTTTTTTTTTTTCTTTTTTTTTTGCTTTTTTTTTTTTTATCTTTTTCACTACCAAAACTGAACCTCTCATTATTAATATCCATCCCTTTTATTTCATCATTAAATTGACTAAATTTTTTTTTCATTTCTTCAATTTCATTATTAAATTCAGTGCATTTATATTCTATCGTTTTATTATCATTTTCGTCATCATATTTATTGTAATTTTCAAAAAATGAATCTCCTGATTTATAAATATTTTCATCATTAATATGTGTGTTGTTTTTGAATTTGTTTCCATCTATATTCATTTTTTCTTTTTTTTCTTGTTTTTCTTTATTTTTTTTGTTCTCTCTTTTATCATTATAGCAATATTGACTATCATCTGATGAATTAAATTTATAGTAACTATTTTCTGAATTGTTTGAATCTGATTTTAGTATTTTTTTACCATCATCATTATCGTCATTATCGTCATTATCGTCATTATCACCATCATCATCATTATCATCATCATCACCATCATCATCATCATCATCATCATCTACATTTTTAATTCCGCTTCTTACCGAAATGTTTGAAAAAAATTCAAGAGGTTGATTATACTGTTCTATGACAAGATCAGCTGAACGGCTTACAACAAACAATCTTATTTCTGTTACTAAAAAAGAGCAAATTTCATAATCTTCCTTATTATTTTTTTTAATTTTTTTTTTATTAATTATATCTCCTAAATTGTTTAAATGGGAATTATATTTGCCTATGCATAAAGGTACAATGTTTTTAGAATCTGGAAAAAAATTAGTAGGATATAATGAATTATTATAAAAAATTGCATATTTATTTTTGTATAAGTTTAAAAAATAATTATAATCTCCTGATAATACTATAAATATAAGATCAATCCCAATATTAAAAACTATAGATATATAACTCCAATAATAATCATTAAATTTGATTGTTTTTAAATGAGAAATAGGAAATTTATCAAATTCAAAATTTTGATTTTTATATTTTATCAAAAATTTACATTCTTCATAATCATCAATAATTAGATATATACCCCATTCGGAATATTCTGTTCCCTTTTGAATTAGACAAAAACTTTTTTTTTCTTTTTTATTTTTTATTTTTTTATCTTCTATTCCTATCCACATTTCAAATGTAAAACCTTCATTAATATCATTTGATGATATATTCTTATATATTTCTTTTTTTATATTTATACATTGTTCATTAGTACTATAATTACCCCCTAAAATTTCTACACAATTATCTGATGCTATTTCAATATAGCAATTAGATTGCCCACTTACATCAAGACAATAATTTTTTTTGTTTTTTTTTCCTAAATTATCTAAATTAAGAATTTCTTTGTTTTTTATTTTGAACATCCAAGGAGAGTCTGCAAGGTGGGAGGTAATTAATAAAGGTGTGAGCAAAGATGTGAGCAAAGATGTGAGCAAAGATGTGTTTTTTTCATTTTTTTTCATTTTTTTTTCATTTTTCTCATTTTTTTTCATTTCTTTTCATTTTTATATCGGTCATACGTACCGTCAAAGGCATTTCCATCATTTTGAATATGAGCTATTCTACCACATCCCGAGGAGTCTCCTAAAATTTTGTTTTTACCTTCTGTACAACGATAATAGGCAACTAACCCGAATGGAAATTTACTAAATAAATTTTGACTATTTTGACTATTTTTCCTTTTCTCGGAATTCATATAATTTTGATTAATTGTGTTGATACTATAATGATGATCATCATTTCCAGAGTCATCTGAATTTTTAAAATAACCTTTTAAAGATATGTTTTTTTTTTTTTTTTTTTTTTTCCATTATTATTCTTGTTTTAAATATTGTGGTATTTTATTATACAAAAAGAATATATTTACATAATAATATTTATAGTCAAAAAATATTAAAAAAAAATTAAACTCCTTATATATAACCCATTTATAATATTTTAGAATTAAAGAGCATATATTTTCTCAATCTACAAAAATCTTACTCTTGCAATATTTTTCGCATTTTTCAATACTCTTTTATTCATATAACAATTATCACAATTTTCAGTTTTTATATCTTTTAAAGCGATATATATGGATATTTTAGTTATATAACAAAGGTATTCTTAAAAATCACATTTTTATTTTTTTTATTTTTTTTTATTTTATTATTTTTTTTTTTTTATTTTTCATACTAATGTAATATTTTTATCAATCTAATTTTTATTCTAATCTTTTATAAAATATTACATATTATTAATATTTTTTTTCAAATTGATGGAAATTAAAAATATTTTTTTTTTTTTTTTTTTTTTTTTTTTTTTATCTTGTGGTATAGCACCTTCATTTATGCATTTTCTATAGACAAAAAAAAATATATATATATATTATATATTATATATATATATTATATGTATATATTATATGTATGTATATTATATATATGTATATATATATATATATATACAAGAGTCAGTTAAATAAAAAAATATATTAAATATGTTCAAAATAAACTTATAGTTTATTTTATTCGTTTTTTTTTATAACCACAAAACATAAATTTATTATCATAGAAATATACAATCATGATATTTTTTTGAATATAATTAGAATGCAAATATGTACAAAAGAGAGCTGAAATATACACAAATTTTAGCTTGAATACATTCTTACATATTAAAAATGAATACAACCATCTATACAATATCGATACATACATATATATGGCTATTATAGATAAATTTATGTACTTTCTCTTTTTATTATTTTTGCTAAATTTTATTTTATAAAGATATCGTAACTACTTTATTGGGGTATGCCCAACATTATGTTAAAACTGTATAACCATTTTAACTATATATGAATGTAACTACGTAATAATGCGTAAATAATGCGTAAATATTAATTTGTATACAAAAAAAAAAAATAATAATAATAATAAAATAACAATAGTAATAATAGTAATGTTATAACAATAGTAATAATAGTAATGTTATAACAATAGTAATGGTTATAATGCATATTCAAAATGACCGTATGTAGTTATACACTCATATGAAGAAATTTGCCCAATTGTAAAAAAACATCGAATCAAATTTATACTTATAGATCGAACAATTATTAAATATTATATTTTAAAGGCATGCACTAATATGCAGACAAAATGAACAAAATAGACGTAAAATTGATGTCGTGAAATTCGATGGGGGCATAAATTGGTATATAAAATTTGAACTACATAAAAGTTAGCTACATAAAAGTTAGCTACATAAAAGTTAGCTACATAAAAGTTAGCTACATAAAAATTAGCTACATAAAAATTAACTACATAAAAATTAACTACATAAAAATTAACTACATAAAAATTAACTGTACAAATGTATCTTTCATATATTAATGAGCATGGAAAATATAATTTTATGCTAAAAAATAATCATTATTTAATAAATTAAAATAATAAAACAATACTAATAATAACCACCATCCCCAAAAAAGTAGTACAACTATAATCCTGTCATTTTATCACACATTATTAAAAATACTATATTGGTTTTATAATAAAAAAAAATAATTATAAAATATTAAGATGATATTATAAGAAATATGTTTTTTCATTTTTTTGTAAAAATATTTAAAATTAGCTAGCTAAAATGTTTTTTTTTTTTTTTTTTTTTTTTTTTTTTAAATGGTTATGGTTGACATAGAATGGAAGCAAATAAATAACAAATAAAATAAATAAATAAAATAAATAAATAAAATAAATAAGAACCAATGTATGTATCACAGTTTTAAAGTTTAACTCAATTTTTATAATACTTCGTTGTATTTCGTTGTATTTCGTTGTATTTCGTTGTATTTCATTGCATTTCATTACTTTTGCCCTTTTTGGTCTTGTGATTGTAGCCATTTGTGGCAAATTCACTAATTATATCCCAACAGTTTTAGTTGGGTAAAAATGTTACACATGTCTTGATACGAAGAAATAGAAGAATTGTCAAAAACATTTTTTATTTCATCTTCGGATATTGTATACTGAATAGTTTTAATTTTTTGGTCAACATAATATATGTGTAATGTTCTTTTTGGTGAGCTATTTTTTATAATATTATATCTGCATACCCCTATTAAATACCATGATGTTTTATAAATTTGTGTGTGCAAAAAAATATAATCTTGTATTACTGATTTAAAATAATGTGATATTAATTGTTCATCAATAATATATTTATGAAATGAAATAAAATTAATATTGTCTTTTTTATCATAATTGTATATATATATATTATCTGTATTTTTAATAGATTTATGAAAAGAACCTTCACTAAAATAATTCCCATTTTCAAACGATACACAATATATCCTTGAAATTATTTTATTTAACATATCATCATTTTCATAATTTATATCATTAATTTTATTTTTATGTACATATTTTTGTGAGTTTTGTTTTATCATATCCATTCCAGCTATATCAGTTAGCAACATTATACTATATTCACTGTTCATATAATTTTTCTCTTTCTCCTTTACATCCTGGGCAAAAGAAATCGTTTTTTTTAAAGCATCCGAAATATTTAAAATATTTGATAATTTTTGTTCTATAGTTATTTTTACATTTCCATCATTCATACGGTCATAAAAATTTATAAGCAAATTTTGACTAAAATAATTAGCTACATAATATTTGTTATATGAAAAAATAGAACTAGCTTTTATTTGATTGAGAATATTTAATTTTTCTTTAAATAAATATGGATTTTTAAAAACAATATCATCAATAAAAATAATGGTAATAATGCTAATTATATTTTTATCAAAAATTTTCTGAGATATCGAATTATTATTTGGTGGATAAACATTTTTATATGATTTTTGAAATGTAATATGTTCATATTTGTCTAATATATCTGTTTTTACAAAAAAATTTTCATTATTTTTGTAATTTATTAAAAAGGGTTCATATATTTTATAACAATTTACTGCTTTAAATAAAATAAATAAATGAGAATCAGATTTTTTATAATTTTTTAAAATAGAGACTAAATTATTTATACACGGTTTTTTTGCACCCATATTTAAAATTTCGTTCATATTTATTGGAAATATTTTATTAATATTTTTATTCATATTTTTAGTTTCTACTTCTACATGTATGTTAAATTTTGTTACATTTCCATCGATGTTATTTATCTCATCTTTTTTTATTATTAGTGGATATAAAATAGTAAAATGCTTATCAGATATTTTATGTGAATTTATTTTATATATTATTTTTTTATTTACATTATAACATTCATGGAAAACTAAATTATAACATGAAGTATGTACTAATGCATCACATGTATCAACTAATTCTACACTTTTTGTTTTATCAGAAACTATAGATTCTTTTTTTACAACATTTGCATCTATTGGTTCTGGATCAATGTAGATACTTATATCCATTTCTTTTTCACTATAAGAAAATAAATTTAAATAAAATAGATGCTTAATATTATTATCATCATCATTAATTATAGATTCCCTATAATATATATTGCTCATATATATTTTATTATTTCCTATAGGATATATAAATGTTGTTTGTGCTTCTATCACATATTCATTTTCCGAATTTATACAATTTAATGAGAGATTCCAATATTCTTTATTTTCATATTCTTTTATATTTATCGGAAATTCTATAATATCTTCATTTTTAATAGAATTTATTTCGATCTTTATACTATCTTGATTATTTCCCACTGGCTTATATATCGAAGATGGAACTATTAATTCATAATTATATGGATTTATTTTTTTTTCGCTTTTTGTTATAACTGAGATCATATTTTGAGGAGACTTAATTTCAACTAGACATTTATTGAAAACATGGCTATCCAAAAAATAAAGTTTTAAGTAAATTATATTAGGGTTTTCTATTAGCTCACTTTTTTTAATTGGCTGGAAAATAATAAAATATAAAATGGAATTTCCATATATGAGAAAATAAATGTTCAACTAGGCTTCCTATGGTTTCCACTTTTTTTGAACAGTCAACATAGCAAATGTGAATGAGCATGTGTGTGTATGTATATATATATATACATATATATATTTTATTATTTATTATTTATTTTTTTTTTTTTTTTTACCTGAACATTGACTGAATACAATTCCGGTGTTAAGGCAATTCCCATGTGAGATTTTACCCACTTTACATTTTCTGAATATTTGTCTACAAGTTTTAGTATGAATTTTTTTGAGCAAATATCATGAGATACCTTTTCTAATAATTCTCTATGCTCCTTTTTGATCACAAAATTGTTATTATCAACATTTAAAATGGTAACTACCCAATTATTATTATTTTCTAAAGAGGTACGAGGGTTGTTTATGTTTTTTATTTTTAGTACAATCTTTTTAGCTGTGATCTGTTTCGTAAAAAATAAAAAATAAAAAATAATAAAATAAAACAAAATAATAAAAAATAACAAAATAAAACAAAATAAATAGATGCTATTATTTTATTTTTTATTTGCACACATTTCGAGATAATATTACTTTATCTTTTGATGATTCGAGAATAAATTCATGATTTTGATAAATATATGTACAACCATCAAAAGGTGTATTATCAGTATTTAAGTTCAAGCAAGGGTTTTTTGAATTTTTGTGAAAACAATAATTGGAATAGCAAAAATATGGGGGGATTTTTATACTAATTTTTATTTTATCTGAAAATAAAGAATGAAAATGATACATATTGATATATTTTTTTAGACAATATTCTATGTATATTTTTTTAGACAATATTCTATGTATATTTTTTTAGACAATATTCTATGTATATTTTTTTAGACAATATTCTATGTATATCTTTTTAGACAATATTCTATGTATATTTTTTTAGACAATATTCTATGTATATCTTTTCTATGCCAATTAGCTATTTATTTTTAGATTCTACATCTATATATAACCAGATAGCATATCCAGATCTATTGTAGTTAAATCTATTTCAATTGAATAAATCGAAGCATGGGCTCCCATAAAATATTTGCTAGTAGACACATTAATATTAAAACTTTTTCTCATATCCGGTATTAAATTTAAAACCTTTAAAAATAAAATAAAAGATTCTATTTTTTTTTATTTTATTGTTAATTGGAAATGTAAATTTTTTACATAATTATCAGAATTATTCAAATATTCTTATTTTCTGGATATTTTATGTTCATACCTCGGAGCTAGTGATACTATTGCAATACAACAAAAAAATATTGTTAGATGCTGTTTTCTGAAAAAAAAGTTTGCTTAAAGTGCTGGATGGAATTGTACACTCTTGGATTTTGTCTAAGGAATTATTTTTCTCTCCAATCGAGAAGATCCTAAAAATGGGCAAGAAACCAAGTGGGCAAAAATTATAAAAATTGTAAAAATTGTAAAAATTATAAAAATTGTAAAATGGGTAAAAGTAGTGACAAAATGTGGTGCCTCTTTGATAGTTCCCTACCAGACTCCTTCAGTGTCTAAACCCTCTTTTGAAACTTCGACAGAAATCTTTAGAGAATAATTTGATGGGTAAATTGTTTCTTGGTTAGGGAAAAAAGTTTCTTTAAAAAAAAAAAAATTCGAAGAAAAATAAAAAATGTGTCGACATAAGTGAAAATAATATTTTTTCCTTATTTTAAAAATGTGTATAAATAATAAAAAAAAGTTGTAAATATGAAAAATAAATTTTATTAACTTAATGATTTTTCTGAATATTCATATTTTTCTGACATGGTCATATTATTATCTTTATTAGAAAAGTTGTAAGTATATATGTTAAACATTTCCAATTCCTCTTTAGATAATTTTAATAAATACATTTTTGATGTTATAAGATAATCACAGTTATCTATAAATAGGGTATATATGGGAAAGTGTAAATGGATAGAAGACTTTTGTATATATTTACAATTGCCTTTTTATCGTTTTTTTTATCGTTTTTTTTATCGACCTTGTCGACCTTGGCGACTTTTTATGTTGTTTACCATTTCCACTTATCTTGGAACTATCGTGATGGATTTCGACATTCGACATTATCTCTTGTTCGTCATTTTTTTTAAATGATAAAATTTGTAGATTTTCTTATAAATAAGTAAAGGGAAGGATAAATTTATAAGATTTATATTTACATGATCATATTTGCATTACACATGTGTGCACTTGTTAATGCATTAATTTTATGAACATGTACAGAAAATATTTGTAAATATATAGCCATTGTAGATATGAAAAAAAAGTGTTACTAGCAGGTATTAATGATGCTAAAAAAAATTCCTTTGACTCTTTTGTTGTATTAAAATTTAAATTAATTTCTATTTCAAATTTGTTAACATTTTGTTTGTTTGTATGCACCTTTGAAACAATATTAAGGAATATATGATTATTTATTTTGTTTAACACATTTAATTAAAAACCCTCTTTAAATTGTTTGGAGAAAAATACGATACCACTATTTATTTTTAAACAAACTTTTACCTTTTTGGCATCCTTAAAAGTGAATAGAAAATTATCTTGGTATATACAAACTGAGTGATTAACACAATATAAATATACAATAAATAAAAAATATAATATATTCATTTTAAAAAAAAAAAAAAAAAAAAAAAAAAACAGACAGAGTGGAGAGAAAAAGTATATATACATGTATACATTATTTGTCTGTTTTTCGTTTTTTTTTTTAAGGTCTATTTTTAATTAAATTGTGACAAAACATAAAATCATAGCATTTTTATCATAATTCATTTTTTTTTTTTTTTTGAAATTATATTTATTTTTTTATTCGCTAGTTTAATGTTTTTTTTTTTTTTACTATAAAAATAAAGGAATATTTACAAGTGCCTAAATAGATATTTATAATAACATACATGACTCATAATATTAGAAATTTAAAATTTTATAAGTATAATAATATATACACACATATCTATGTATATATTTGTTGGTAGGTGTGGGAACCTTAACATGATATAAATAAATATATAAATAAATATATAAATAAATACATATATATATGTATATATATATATATATATATATATATATGTGCCCGTTTTTTAGTATTATAATATTTAGCAAATATGATTAATGAGAAAAAAGATATGTATTATAAATATTTTCGAAAATTATGTTTAAAAGGAGAAAAATATAAAATATAAAATTCGAGTTATATTTTTTTTAAGCAAATAAATGGGTATATAGTGGGAACATGTCTGACTCTCCACTCGAAATATATTTCCTAATTCAGTGATTTTATATCGTGCTTTTATATATAACATATTTTTACCGTTTTTGACGTTTTTAACGTTTTTATATTTTTTGGCATTTTTAACATCTTAACGTTTTAACATCTTAACGTTTTATATTTCTGACATTTTAACGTTTTTATATTTTTGTCAACAATTTTGGGAAATTTAAAAAAAAATGTCGTTTTTTGGGCATGGTCGAGTAATGTTATGAGATATTTTTTACCCCTTTTTTATTGCTTATTATTATTGCTTATTATTATTGCTTATTTTTATTGCTTATTTTTATTGCTTATTTTTATTGCTTATTTTTCTTATTATTTTTCTTATTATTTCTCTTATTATTTTTCTTATTATTGCTTATTATTTCTCTTATTATTTCTCTTATTATCATTTTTAATGGGATATAAAAAATACAGTACGAGGCTCCCCCGCACATCGTTATGAACTGTACATGCAAAAAACGAGGAATTTATTTCCTACAAAGGATAAAAAAAACGAAATAAATAAAGTAGATGTATAATATAGATGAATACATTTGGAGTCTTGACATTTTGATATAAGATATATGAAAGTTGAAAACAAGTTAAGAGAAAAAATATATAAACATATTTTAAATAAAAAAGGAGAAGAATGGAAAGAAGATGGAATAGATTTCACCAAGTTAGTTGACTCAAATGTCGAAAAATTAAATTTAAATGAAAATGATAAAATATTGATAAAAAGAAAATGGGTTAATATATTAAAAAGAAATGCCGAAAAATATGGAAAAGTATCAGAAGGAAATAAAATAAAAATATATAATACAGGATATGCATGTTTTAAAAATATAATAAAATCTATAGACAGATGTAAAAAAAGAGTTTGGTTTGAATCTTATATATTTGATGATTCGAATTTTGCTGAACAAATAATAAATAGCTTATGTAATGCATCTAAAAGAGGATGTGATGTTATTTTATTAGTTGATTATATTGGAAGTTTAAAATTAAAAAATAAATGGGTTAATAAACTTAAAGAAAATAACGTTAATGTTATATTTTTTAATACATTTCTAAATTCCTTTTTAAATATATTACCTATATTTTTTCGAGATCATAGAAAAATTATTATTCTAGATGATTCGGCATATTGTGGATCTATGAATGTATCTGAAAATGTTATTCCCAATTTTTTAAATATCGTTAAAAATGATAAAAATGAAAGATTACTTAATATTGAAAAGGGATGTCAAAATTATAATTTATTAAATAAAAAAGAATCAGATAATATTGAAGAAGATATATTTATAAATGATATGTTAGGAAAGAAAAATAATTGTTTAGAATATTATGATTTACATGTTAAATTAAAAGGTCCAGCAGTAAAAGATTTAGCTGATGTATTCCTTGATTCATTAAAAATGTCAAATGCAAATATTATACGTGAACCGATAGAAAATCAAAAAAAATATAAAAAAAGTGATGGAGACAATTCTGGATGTTATATACAAGTATTAGAATCAAATGTATTAAGAAAAATTAAATCTATTCAATCATCTTTTGAATATATTATAAAAAATGGAGCCACTAATAATATTTATATCACAACTAGCTATTTCTTACCTCCAGGGTTTCTAAGACGAGCCTTATTTTATGCTTTATCAAATGGTGTAAATATTTCTTTCTTATTTTCTGGAAATTCAGATATTTTGGGTGATGTGCCAGCTACATATTATATCATAAAAAAGTTTTTAAGAAAATATGGTCATGCTAAAGATAAAATGGTGTGTGATAATATATCAAATAATGATGATGATGATGATAAAATATTAAATTTTGAAAATAGATTAATAAATAATTATCATAATGTTTTATATTCAAAAAAAGATAAATTATTAAAATGGAAAAAAATATATTTTAAAGATTTAAAAAAACATGTAGAATACAAATTTGGAGATAATTTATTATTAAGAAAGAAACATAAAGGAATTAGTGAATTTTATTTTTTTGAAAAAAAACATTGTCATGCAAAAAATATAGTTATTGATAATTTATGGTGTTCTATTGGGTCATTTAATTGGGATCGATTTTCATCACGACGAAATTTAGAAGTTATGATATCCATTTTTGATAAAAATATATCTGATCAATTTATTAAAGAACATGAAGAAAAAAAAAAAAATAGTTCAAAACAAATAACACTATCAAATATAAATAATAGAAACGTTTTTCAAATTTTTTTTAGCTATTGTGCATATCATATTGGAAAATTATATGGGAAAAACATTTTTGATGGCTTATCTAATAATAATAAAAAAACGATTCTTAGAAAAGCTATCATAAATAGATATCTTGCAGATAATTGCATTGATCACATCTCTTTAAACATGATGTGGGGAACATAGCCTTGGCACTGCACAATTTAACCAAGGCTGGCACACTTTTCGTAACACACACTTTGCGTGACACACACTTTGCGTATTTGCTTAAATGTGAATCTTGTAAATTTTTATAATTGATAATTTTTTTTAAATTTAAAGAACAAACAGGGCAGTACAACCATTGGCAAGAAACAAAAACAAAAAGGAAAAAATGGGTGAAAAAAAATTCCCAAATCGAAAATTATATATATCAGAAAATATTTATTAATAGGAAAGAAACAAATAAAGATGTAAAATAAAGTGGGTATGTACACAAATAGAAAATGCAAAATCATATTTAACATTTACCATTATATAATAGCTTTAAATTTAAACAAGCTCAAATTAAAAATTCTGTATCGTTACGTATGCTTCCTATAGTTATTAAATCGGTTCGTAATCGAATATTATCAATTAGGGTTTCTTCCATGACCTTTTGCATGTCATCATATGTTAGCTTCTTCTTAAGTAGGACGAAGCTGCTATCGATTCTGCAAATGTGGAAAATGTGTAAAATGTGTAAAATGTGTAAAATGTGGAAAAATGTGTAAAATGTGAACAGTGTGAATGGTGGGAAAACCAGCGTATAGTTGCAGGCAGATGTGGCGATTATTAATACGATTTATGCATTTGCGTAGAGAGCCTTTGAACTTGAACGGTTTCGAGCATGGCCTAGTAGGCACTCGAACTGTTTTTTACTGTTTTTACTATTTTTACTATTTTTACTATTTTTACTATTTTATTTTTATTTATTTATTTATTTATTTTTTTTTTTTTTTTTTTTTTTTTTTTTATGACTCACTTAAAGTGCCTTTGGGCGTCCAAGGCATTCCTTTTTATCAGGTGCGAAATTATTTTCGTCTTTGTGTTTATTTCTTGTTTTAACAAAATTTGATCGTCTTTAAATTTTTCAATTTCTTTTGTAAGAAAAATAATTTCATTTAAAAGCTCCTGTATTTTTATTGACGTTTTATATTCAAATGTTTTACATTCAGAAATTTTGTTATCATTAAATAGTAACTTATTATTTTCTTTATTTATATTTGTTATTTTTTTTAAAACATTTTGATATTTTTTATGAATTATTTTATTTTTTTCTATTTCATTTAACAATAATTTTTTTAGTTCTTTTAATTTATAATTTTTATCCAAATTTTTTTTTTTTTTTTCACTTGATTGATAATCATTAAAAATAACTTTATATTCGTTTAAGATTTCTATTAATTTTTCTTTGCTCATTTTCTTAAAATTTAAATTATTTATTTTATTTGGTTTTCTGATATCATATACTACTTCATTTAATTTTATCGGTTCCTGCCACTTTATTCCTGAGTTGTTTTTTCTGGATTTATTTTTTTCATATTGACTAAGACAATCGAAATCACTTTGACATTTCCTGTCATCTATAAACGTCTTAATTTTTTTTATTTTAGAAACATGATGGTTAGATTCAACTTGGTTTCTAGCCACATCGGCGGCGTTTTTATCGGAGACGTTTTTATCTGCATCTTTGTCATCGCAACTAATGGTGGCATTCCTACTGCAATGCAATGGGCAATCGCTGTACAATTTTATTTTCTTCATTTTCTTCTCTTTTTTCTCTTTTTTCATTTTCTTCTCTTTTTTCTCTTTTTTCATTTTGTTCGCTTCGGCGTGAGTCTCCCCGTTGCCGACCCAAAGCGAACGTATCCTGTGACTATTTCCGTTAATAAATTTGATAATTTTTTTTTTTTCTTTTTTTTCATTTTGCTTAATGTTGTATAAAATACTTTTGTGTATATACAACTCTTCAGCTATTAGTTGCATACGTTCATAATATTTATTTATTTTCTCATCACTAATTTCTTTTTCTCTTTTTAATTTTGCATACATGTCAGATTTTGTATTTATTATATATTCTAGTTTTTTAATATAACAGTTTAATTCAAAATTTGTTTTTATGTGATATAATTTATCATTAAGAAGATCTTGTAATTTTATTTTTTCATCTTTTAAAATTTTATTTTCTTTTTCCAAATTTTTTAATTTATCTTTTAAATAACTTATATTAGATTCGGTTCTAGATTCGGTTCTAGATTCGGTTCTAGATTCGGTTCCAAATTTTGTTCCAAATTCTGTTCCAAATTCTGTTCCAAATTCTGTTCCAAATTCTTTAATATTTTCTTCAAAATTGTTTATGTTGCCTATTTGTCCCGAAATTTGAATTAACTGTTTTGTTTGCCTTTCATTAATATCTGTTAATATTTTTTCATTTTTTTTTAATTCATTTATTTGATCAATATATTTTTTATTTATATTATTTAAATGATAAACATCAGTTATATATTCTTTATAATCTACTAGCCTATCTATTGTTGTAGTTACACATTTTTCAATAATATCTTGTATCTCTTTTTTGTTATAACATTTATTTTGTTCGATTTTGTTTTCAATATTTTCGAAATTATAATGATTTGTCAATGTGTCGTCACTTCTTTCAATATCTCCATTTTTATCACAAAAACTGCTTTCATTTTTATCACAAAAACTGCTTTCATTTTTATCACAAAAACTGCTTTCATTTTTATCACAAAAACTGCTTTCATTTTTATCACAAAAACTGCTTTCATTTTTATCACAAAAACTGCTTTCATTTTTATCACAAAAACTGCTTTTATTTATATCTTCCATAACATCTTGTATCAAATCGCTTAGTTTAGAATTGTCAAAAAACAAATTATTTTCTATTCGATCATTTTTAGACCCTTTTTTTATAACACTACTATTTGATTGGATTGTTATATTATTTTTATCATCTAAATTAGGTTCTTTATTTTTTTCCATTTCATTTATATTTCCCACTAAACATGTTCCATCTTTTATTTGCAAATGCTTATCATCACCATCTCCATCATTTTTATCATCTCCATTTTTATCATTGTTGATACTCTTCCCTTTTTTTATTTCAAGATTCACAAAATTAGTTTCTGTGGCCTTAATATGTTTGGTACACATTTGTAAAGGGTTTAATTCATTTTTTGGAAATTCATTTTGAATTATATTATGATCTAATAAGATATTATTGTTTGGGTCTGTGTTGAAATTTATGTGTTTATTTTGTTCGAAAAAAACAAAATCTTTTTTTTCGTTATTAATTATTAATTTGTTATTTAATTGGTTGAGTATTTTTTTCTTTGTCAAGTCTATATCATTTATAAATTTAAACATTATTATTGATATTTTTTTTAAAAAAAAAAAAAAAAATACTAATTTTGTTCACATGCTAATATATGTTTGTATATGTTTGTATCTGCTTATAATTGTTTATTTGTTAATATGCTGTTGTGAAATATGTCTGTATTTAATATGTACAGACAAAGTTAATAATAATTAATTTATCATACATGCTACATTTACGTGTATATAATTTTATAACTGTGAAAATATAATCATTTAAAAAATAAATAAATAATAATAATAATAATATTTCCAATTTTGTGAATCGCTAAATTAGCGCATTTTTATTTTTCATGGAAACTAAAAAACAAAAAAATTATAATTTATAAAAAAATGCAATACGTAAAAAAATATTAAATAACGAATTGCAAATATATGGCGAAATGAATATAAATTTATTGGGGAAAATAAAGCGCGGGGTGAGAAAAAAAAAAAAAAAAAAAAAAAAAATACTATATTAATGAGTGGTAAATTAATGTGAGTGGTAATAATTAATGTATATTTTCCAAATTTGATTAACATTAAAATAAAAAATGTTATACCCTAAGTAGATAATAAAAAATGATTTACATTATTGTATACAAAATTGTGACTAATTTTATAAAAATAAATGAGGATAATAAAAAATGTGTTTTTTTTTATTATAGCGTTTGTAAGGTAGCGATTTGGTTAGGGCCTAAGTTATTTTCTTAATGAATCGCAAAATGACCAAAAAAATGAACAAAAAATGAACAAAAAATGAACAAAAAATGACAAAAAAATGAACAAAAAAATGAACAAAAAAATGAAAGCAAAATGAAAGCAAAATGAAAGCTATCAAAATAAGTAAGCAAATTTATAAGTTAGAGGAGGCCACACGGTTTGTCTTCCTTTTAACTTTATATCATGGGTTATACATATCAGTAGATATATTACCAACATATACAGATGAATATTTTACAATCTTCTTATTTTGTTTTTGCTCATTTATGTGTGCAATAATACTAGGCAATCTTGATAAAAAATATATTGTTGGTAATAAGTCTATAGAAATATCCAATAAATAAAATGTTAACATAAAATAATAATAGGGTGAAGGATGCTTATTTTTATATTTTAAAAAAAAGTCTTCAATTTTTGTGAAGTGGTTTAGTATATATACATTTTGTTGTGATTGGTTATTACAATAATCTATTAAATATCTTTTTAAGATATTTTTTTTTTTTAAAAAAAAATTATTTTTATAAAAAAATAAATCAACATTTGGTATGTTCATAATTTTATCATTTATATCATCTTCTGTATACTCTTTTGAGTAAATATCTAAATTTAAAAACGATTTGAATGATAAATCAAAATTAATATTTTTAAATATGTCTATATAAAAAGTAATAGCACATAAATATATATTAAAATAATTATTTTTTTCATTCATATTTGATATTAATCTTAATAAAAATGTGTTTTCATTTATATTATTTTCGCATATTAATGTTAATAAAACATTTAATAATTTTTCTTTATCTGTTTTTAAAGCTTCTCTTTTATCCATTATTTTGTCAACTTTTTCCACATCCTTATTTTCATTACATTTTAATTTTGGGAAATTATTTTTTAACATATTATTATTAGAATAATTTTGGAGAATAAATAAACATACATTGTCATATTCTTTATTTGTAAATATATTTTCACATAAATTGTTTTGTGAATAAAAAATAGATAATAATCTTAGTGAGATAGCTAAAATTTTGTAATAATCTAAATTTATGTCTTTATTATTTTCTTCAAATAAAGATAAATTTAATATACATATTCTTATTAATTCTAATAAATTATTATTTTTTAATATCTTCATTATTTTTATAATATTTTTCTCATTTTCTACAAAACGAATATATTCTTTTTTTAAATAATTTTTATATTCATCAAGTTCGGTTTTGTTTGGCATTCTTTTGTATAACAATAAAAAAACTATTTCATCAAATGTGGACATTTCACACAAACTTCGTAAACACTGTCCTCGATAAAATACATTGCCTGTTCATGCAAAAATAATAAAAAAAAAAAAAAAAAAAAATATGTTAATAGCTAGTCACTTTTTTATAGGTTTTGTCATAAATGGTGAGAAACATCTTAACAAACATGGGCATCAAATATATTTCACCCCAAAAATATATATGAAATTATAAATCAAGAAATTAATATATTTTTCTTTTTTTTTGATTATTATAAATTACCTTTGAATTCAAAATATATTTCTGTTTCCAGAAAAAGATGCGAAAATGTGTGACCATTTTCTTTTTTATATTTTGTGAAATTTATCTTGTTAACATCGTTCTTTTCACAATTACAAAAATATTTTTTTTTGAAATTAATATTTTCTTTTTTTAAAGATAGGAATATATTTTCATAAACCCTACATATATTTTTTTTAAACATGTTCATAGTAAAAAAGAATATTTTTCAATTTAAAAATGGATATATATGCATACATATACATGTACATGTACATATTTTTTTATGATAAACGCCTTAACGTTTTAAACGGTATCATAAAACAAGTAGAAAATTGTTCACTTCATGGTTTATTTTTGTGTGCATTATTGTATATTTACCACACACACAAATATATTATTCTTGTTAAAACTGTAGCCATATAAGCATGTACATATACATATTTTTTAAGCTTACAACAGTTTTTTTATTGTTGTAAATACACGTTATTTTTTGGGGGTAGCTTAAATGAAAAAAAAATAATATACATACGTGGTGGATCGCAAAATATATATAACAACCACAACTTTTTTTTAAAAATTAATATTTATAATATTTATTAATGTTCTAAATCAACGCTTTCTATCGGTATGCCACTAATAATGCATAATGTAATATATCCTTATTTTAACTAATTTTTTTTTTTTCTCTTTCTCTCTATATATTCAATTATTTTTATTTCGTGAATATATTGCATGTACATATAATTATATGGATACTCGTTTTTATTTATGCTTATTATATATTTAAAATATTATTTTCTGGTATTGTTTAGAAATGAATAGCATCGATGAAAATATATCTATTTCGAAATACATATGCAAAAAAAAAAAAAAAAAAAAAAAAATAAGCACATATTATTCGCTATTCTAAATAAAATTTTATAGAGAAAAAAAATAAATAAACAAATCTGCATATATTTTTAGTTGATGTCGTTCTATATTCATTATTTATATATTTTTTTATTTTACAATGTTTTGCGACAAATTAAAATATGAAATAATGTTAAAAGTATATCAAAAATAAAAGGCTGTGATTTTTCGATATTTTATTATAATTAATTTAAGTAGATATACATATATTGTATTATATGATAAATTTAAATATGTATATGCAAATGTTATATATAGATCTGTGAAAGGGAACAATATTAACTCTATATGTATTAATGTTCAGGTTATTTATACATTCATTTTTTTTTTTAATTTAGGTGTGATTTGTTTCGATATTAATTACAATATATTTAAATTCATATTTTTTTTAGTTTTAAAATCTATATACTTTCCTTAAAAATGTAAAAAAAACGAATATATACGCTATTTATATAACCACGACTTATCATCGTTTTTTTTTATTTTGTAATGTTAATAGCTATTTTTTTTTTTTAAAATATTATGACTTGTTCATATTTTTTGAAAACAATTAAATATGTATGATGAATTATTTTTTGAAAATATATATATTAAACCATTGTAATAAATAACTACGGTCACATATATATATATATCATTGATATACCTATCTATTTGTATATATAGATAGCTTATATTGTATGCATAGATATATAAAATTACATGACCTCCAAATTGATTAGCCATATGCATGTACATGTATTATATATATTTTTTTTTTTTTTTTTTATTTATTTTTTATAATATATACTATAATAATTTTATTTATTTACACGACTCGAAGAAAATTCCCTCTTGCAATATAGAGGCCTAAGTATTTCTTTAGCATAAAAATGGATTTACTTTTGGCAAAAGCAATTTGCATTTTTGCATTTTTGTCAGTTGCAACAGGGGGGTGTGCAATACCTTATATTTTGGGTTTATTTGGAAAGAGGAACAGAAATAAATATGAAAGCAAGGTGAAAAATATATTATCGAATTTAAATTGTTTTGGAGCCGGCTTTATTTTTTCAATTGTTATGTTTCATTTGCTTCCAGAAACAATTATTATTGCAAGTTCGCATAAAGACATTACCATATTTAAGACCCATGATCCTGAAATGAAAATTTTATTTATATTTTTTTTTGTTTTTGTGGGGTTTTGTATGCAACTGGCTTTAGAATATGTTTTACCCACCGATGCTAAGCTATGTTGTGTTGATCATGGGGCCGTGAGATTTACCGATGATAATAATCATATCCTGTAAAAAATTACATAATTTATTTTAATTTAGATGAAAAATTTGTTGATATTTGCGCAATTTTGTTGATATTTGTGCAATTTTAGTTTGTATATATATTCCTACATCACTATATTATTATCATCACTACATTATTATTATTTTTTTTTTTTTTATTTTAAATTCAATCACTTTTTATCTCCCTTTTTCAGAAATGTAACAAACCATACATTAGATAATCCAAATCCCGAGATCCCCAACGCGGTACATTTTCTCTACCACATGCATATATCCACCTATATATATATATGTATATAATTTTTATTTTTTTTTTTTTTTTTTTTTTTTTTTTTCTAAAGTCTATCAACGCAGATATACATTATCACCCACACGAAGGTGACCATTCTAGTCACAAAAATCGATTAACAAAAATTTTAGATGTATTAGCATTACAATCTTTTTTCTTAACAATTTCTTTGGCTATACATTCTGGAATTGAAGGTAGCTAAATTAAAGGCGTGATTAAGTTTGAAAAATTATCACGATACTGTGTTTTCTTATGTACAAAACGATTTATTAAGACAATGCTATATTTCCTCGTCCATTTCTCGTCCATTTCTCGTCCATTTTTCGTCCATTTTTCGTCCATTTTTCGTCCATTTTTCGTCCATTTTTCGTCCATTTTTCGTCCATTTTTCGTCCATTTTTCGTCCATTTTTCGTCCATTTTTCGTCCATTTTTCGTCCATTTTCTTTCCCTCTTAGGAATGATTGTTGGGACATCGGATGATTCGCATTTCGTTTTTATAACCACATTTTGCATTTTGTCGCATAAGTGGATAGCCGGAGTTACAGTTTCGCTTTCCTTAAATCGGAATCACATTGTAATAATATTTGAATAAAAATGCATGGCCTCCCATTGTCATTGTGCACATGCATATGTATAGAGATATATATTTTGCACACATTTATACATATATATTTTGCACACATTTATACATATATATTTTTCACACATTTTATACATATATATTTTTCACACATTTTATGCATATATATTTTGCCCCCTTTTTGTGCACTCTTTTTCAGAGCCAAAATCTCAAGATAATTCTACTTTTGATTTTTATTTTTTCATCGCCCCTTGGGATAATTGTTGGGCATATGGTTCACTCATCAGGTGTGTAGATACAAACTATGACATGTTTCATATTCAGTTATTTTTCAATATGTTGTTATCTCTATCTGTTTATTTAATATATTTTACTTCTATTTTTTAGGAGAAAAAGTTACATGTGTAATAAATGCAGTATCTATAGGGACGCTGCTTTTCATCGGTTGCGAGGTAGTACAACGGAACAATAGAACAAATTTGTTTATATAAAATTGTAGCACATTTAATGTGCCATATACTTCTATTTTATTTCTATCTCTATTATATTTTATTTCATTTTATTTCATTTTTTTTCATTTTTTTTCTATTTTTTTTTTTTTTTTTTTTTTTTTCGCCTAGATACTTCTAAACGAGATCCAAATGAAGTTTACGAGGAAAGTTCGGTTTTCTAAATGGCTTAGCTTTTGCTCATCATGTTTAATTGCGTTTTCAATAATTTATTTTACATCACATATTGCTCCACATCAGCATTCACACGAATTGAATGTGGAAAGATAAAATTATCAAATATATAAGCAAAGGGAAGACACATTATTATCATTATTATTATCATTTTTATTATTATCATTATTATTATTATCATTTTTATTATCATTATTATTACCATTTTTATTATCATTATTATTATCATATTATTATCATTATTTGCTTAGTTGATTACAAATTCAAAATGAATGGAAACACAACATTGAGGAGTTGCAAATACATAACCATCGTTACATTGGTTATTACATTTTAAAATTCTTTTTTTATTTTTTATATAGAAAAAAATGTTTTTTTTTTTTTTTTTTTTCCTTGTATTTATTTTTTTGTGTATATATACAAGATTTGTTTAATAATAAAATTAAAAAATATATTTTTAATGTTTTTAAATAATTGTGTTTGTGTGTTACAGTTTTGTAAAGTTTTTAAAACTATTTTTTCTCTTAATACTAAATTTATTAAAAAAATGAGATATAAAAAAATGAGATATAAAAAAATGAATATAAAAAAATGAGATATAAAAAAATGAGATATAAAAAAAATGAAGATATAAAAAAAAGTGAAAAATTTAATAGGTTATGGGCTAGAGCCAAATCGGCACTACATCGTCATTACTATCGCTGGCCCCATCGTCGCCCTTTTTAGATGCAGGATAAAAATTATGATTGTGTTGCATAGTTATACAAAAGATAATAAATTTGAGTGGATCTTTGTAATATAAATGTGAAAACTTTTAATATATTGTTATTTTCCAAATATGTATTTGCAATTTTTTTTAAGTTAATTTTATTAATATGATTAAGATTAATATTTTCGATATTAATTTTGTTAACCTTTTGATTATTTAAGATAGCAAAAGTAAAATAAATAATACATGTTAATATTTTTTTTAAAACATGAATATCTATTTCTGTGTTTTCTAAAAATTTTTTAACATTATCTAAAGATGGTTTTTTATCATTAAAAATATTATCATCACAATTAAATAATTCTGTTGTTATTTCATGTGCATTTTTTTTAAATCCATTTTTATCATATAAAAATTTATTTATTAAAGCATGTTTTGTTTTATCATCATCATCATTTGATTTTTCTTTTCTTGTTAAATTTTTTAATAAAAAAAATATAATATTAGTTAATTTTTTCATTGCCATAGATACACTCTTTAACATATGCCTATTATCATATTTAATCACATTAATGTAATAAAAAGATGCATTCATAAATACTTTTAAAACAATCTTAATATAATCGAAATATTTTGTTTTATATTGTTGTATATAGTCATCATATAGTCCTATATCATATTCAATTATATCCAAACATAAATTAATGCAATGAAATTTAATAGAATATTTTGGAATTATATTTTGTAATATTCGATGTGTTCTTATATTTTTCCTTTTCATTTCTTTTGTATCAAAATTATAATTATTTTCATCACCATGGTTATTATTTCCAACATGGTTGTTATTATTATTATTATTATTATTATCGCTTTTAAGATGTATGTAATGGTCTCTTTGTGATTCTTTATTATTATTATTATTCATATTATTTGTTATTAATTCATTTTCATCTTTCAAACTTATATTATATACAACAAAGATAGATAAAATGTTTAAAAGATCTTTAACATATTGGAGTATATATGTATGCTCTTTTATTATGTTACATATATTTAATGATATTTCGTTAAACTCAAAGTTGATTCCTTTATCTATATAAAAATTGTTATTTCCAACAAACCCATTATTATTATTATCACTATTTTCAAAATGATTATTAATACCATTTTTATCATTATAATTTCCAATACCAAATTGACTATTTTTATTTTCATATACAGAATTTATTAAATTAGAAAAATTATTTTTTATAGAACCCATTTCTCGAATATCTACATCTACATCATCTGAATTTTCACTATTTTCATCATCTGAGCTTTCGTTATTTTCATCATCATCTGAACTTTCGTTATTTTCAAATTCGCTATTATTTCCGTCGTTATTTCTAATATAATTTTCTTTTTGTATCGGCATCGTATTGTATATATTATATCCATCACTAATTGTGTTAATAGATTTGTTTATGTTGTTAGATAAATTTGTTTCTTCAATATTTCCTTTTTTATTAATAATATTTTTTTCCATATATGTTAAATTTTTTTTAACTTTTTTTGACTTGAAATTTTTTCTTTTATTCATATTTTCAACTATTTTTAATTTTTTTAAATTTAAATAATTCTGATGTATATATAAAAGATAATTTTTATACAATCTTAGTAGATAATATGTACATGAATATATTATGTCTAAGTTAACAAGTTTGACGTTCGCATGGTTTATTAAGTTTTCCGCATCGTTCGCATCGTTCGCATCGTTCACATCGTTCATACTGTTCATACTATTTTCTTTATTTTTATTCACACCCATTTTAGATGCACTAGACACATTTACGGGCCTATTTGGGGACTGTCGCGTAAAATTACAGGTAGATGCATAACACAAACATTTATATACAAGATTGTGATTATATGTTGTAAAATTATTTATTTCATGTGTGATTTCATTTGATTTCATAAGATAATTATTAACAATCAAATAGTTTGTAAAAATATTGATATTCATATTTATCCATTTTCCAATTATGTTAAATAAGTGTAATCCTTTTTTATCTATAACTTTTAATATAACAGTAATATATGATATAACCAACATTGGAAGTGGTATATATATATTTTTATTTTCAAGAAAATTTGTAGGAAACGTTAAAAAAGATATACTGCTTGATAAATAATTAAATTTATATTCTTGTAAATTATTAAATATATTACTATTTAAAAATAAACTGAATAAATCATCATGAGAAATAAAATCGTTTATATATGATGTGTCACATAATGCACTTAATAAAAAACATGTATGTAATATTTTATTTTCATTTTCATTTGTAAAATTATCACCATATATAAATAAATTTCCTTTTATTATATTTTTTATATTATTTTCATTAAATTTTATATCAATTTCATATATACCTATTTTTGTTAATAAAAATATTAATAAATTTATACTAAGCAAATTCAAATCATTTTGATTATATAAAAAATTACTACAATATATTTCTTCATATAGATTTAAACTCGTACTACTTAATTGTATTTTATTTTCAAAATTATTTTTAAATTTTAAATTTATAATTCCTGAATCTTTTTCATTTGTGTTTACATTAATAATGTTGGTAGGTTCTGTATTTTCAAAATGAACTTTTTTTTTTTTTTTTTTTTGTTTTTTTTGATTCATATACATTTGTTCTTTATTTATGAAATAGTTTCCTATATCACTATTATCTGAATCTATTAAATCATTCATTTTCATTTGATTTGGTGATTCTAAAATAGATGCATTATCAGGTAATTCTCCACGCTTTTTTATCATAAATATTTCGGTATTATAATCTATAAATTTATATATATTATTATAAAAATATATTGGGATAGTTGAATTGTTATTTGTAAAAAAGTTCTTATATGAATCGGTAAATAGTGTACTAATAAATTCGCTTAATATATTTTGATCTATTTTTTTAATTAATGATATGAACATATTTTTATTATTTTGGGAATTATATTCTTTTTCAGAAAAATTATAACTATAATGATATATATTTAATAATGTATATAAACATTCATATATATATATAATTGTATATTTATTTAAAACTGGATGTTTTTTTGTTATTAAAACTATTAACAGTTTTAATATATTCCCAAAAAACTCACCACTTTTTAAAATTAATTTATAATATTCTTTATGTATATCATAATATATTTTATCTTCATCTGAATTTTTCACATGATCATTGTTACTATCATTATTATCATTATAAACATTGTTAATAAAAAAACCAGATCTATATAATTCTCCTTTTTGTAGATTCGAAAATGCATCTATTCGATCATTATGATGTATAGATGAACTAATAATGTTGTTATATCTTGTTTTGGTTTTTTTATCAAAATTATTAACCATATTTGAATTAAAAATTTGGTTATATGTTTTTGGAATGTTTATTATATTATTTTGAAACTCTTTTGTTAATATTTGTTTAGAAAAAACAGATGACATTTTCAATTTTTTGTTATATTTTAAATGATCAATCTTAAATTCGTCATTATCATATAGATGTGCATCTGGTTCGTTTCCTTTTTTAGAACCGCTTTTTTTTTCGGCACCCAAACTGACATTATTCGCACCATCTTTTTCATTATTATTTGTATCATCTCTTTCATTATCATTCGCACCATCTCTTTCATTATTATTTGTATCATCTTTTTCATTATTATTTGCACCATCTTCGTCATCACCATTTTGAGCGTCTCTAAAATGAAGCATATTTTTTCCTTTAAATAAATTATTAAAACCTTTGTTAATAGAAGAAAAATATTTAAAAGCAAATTTATTATTATGTGATAAAAAAAATATAGTTATAAATAAATAGACAATAAAAAGAATAGGAGTAATCTGAATGTTAAAATTTATATAATATGATGATTTTATTATATTTGTTATATTTTTTAAATGTTTTTGTATATTATTTACTATATAAAAATAATTTTTCAAATAATATATTTTTTTTTTTATGGTATTATTTTTTATTTTTAAAATTAAATCTACTAAATATGTTATTTTTTCTATATATGTTTTATAAACAAGTAGCCAATTTTTATAATTTATGTTTAAATAATTTATACTATTATAAATATATACATTTTTTTCAAGATATTCTTTTTTTTTTTTTTTTGATATTTCATCATTTATATAATAATCGTCTAAAAATTTTAATAGATAAGATTTGTTTCCTATTATTTCATGCAAATTTTCAAAATTGAATCCATTTTCGTTTTCTACATCTGTCGGTTTTGCTATTTTATCACTATCACCATCGCTATCACTATCACTATTACTATCACTATCGCCATTACCATCCTTTTCATTATCGCGAGTTTCCACATAACTGAAATTTGCACCGCCACGTTTGCTACCCTTATAACTGTTCAGTATTTTGCAAAAATTAACATACACATTTATTATATTTGTATATAGCAAATGCACATTCTTTTTATTATATTCATTTATTTTACTCTTAGTGTCAAAACAGTTTTTATTCACATTGTTATATATTTTATTGGTTTTTATATAATGTATATGTTCTATATTTGAATAATTATAAATCTTTTGAAACTCAAAATTATAATTAAATAAATAATAATGATAAATATAATGTTTTAAATAGTTATCGTTATAATCTTTTACAATATTAATATAATGATTTATAAAATTTTGAGCATTATCAAATGTGAATAATGGATTTAAAAATTCAAATAAATTTTTTTTTTCATCAAAATTTTCTTTATTTATTATTTGAAATATATTACAATATGTTTGTGAACCTATATTTTTATTTCCAAATTCGGAACTACTCGATACTACATTATTATTATTATCTTCTTTTTCGTTTGGGAAACTTAAATTAATAAATTTGTCAACATATTTATCTATATTATTTAGTATATAATCTAATATTGGAATAAAAATATTTAAAATGTGTAACGAAATTTTAAAAAAAATAATTTTTTCTGTATCTTTTAATTTTTCAATATTTACATTTTGGGTAATATAATAAAAGACATTATATTTATTATGCCACATTGTATTTATTAAATTTATTATATACTCTTTTATTTTTTTATTTTTAGATAACATATATATAATATTTAAGCTTTTAATAAAATATATATTTTTTTCAAATGTATTATATTGTTTTAAATTATTACAATTATTTAAATATATATTTTTTTTATAATAATCTTTTTTTTTTTTATTCAAAAATATCATGTTTGAATTTTCGTTCCTTAACCCGGACCCCATTTTATATAAACTGGAATTTTTTAAAAATTTATTTTCATTTTCATTATCATTTTCATTTTCATTATCATTTTCATTATCATTATCATTTTCATTATCATTTTCATTATCATTATCATTTGTGTAATTTCCTAAAACGCTTTCCTCTTCATCTTCAAATTCGAATTTATTTAATTTTTCATTTATTAATAGTTTTTTTTTTTTTTTTTGACTATATTCTTCACCACTTTCAATAACATTATCACTATCATTATTGTAACCAATTTGAATGGTTTCAGATATATGATCATAATTCGAAAAATTTATAACTATATTTTTTATCAGCAAATTTAAGAAACAATTTTCTTCTAATTCTAAAGATTCTTCTATATTTGTTATGATATTTTTTTTATCTATTTGTTTGGAAGGTGTAAAAGATAAACCTAATAATGATAATACACAACTTTCAATTAATGGATCTGAATCATTTAAGAATATAAATTTTCGAATCATAATTTCATAAAAATATAAAATTAATTTAGTAATGGTTATTCTACTATAATTATTAAAAATATTATTATTTTTATATAACCCACCTCTTATTTCATTATAATCTATATCTACATTTAATAAATGGCTTAATTCTATCCATTCACAATATTCATTATTTATATGTATATATTTTTTTTGTAATTCTATAGATAATTGTTTTTCAATTTCATTTTTTTTTTTTTTTAATATATTATTTAATGGGTTTAAATTTTTTTTATATTTTCCATAATTTTCTTTTCGTTCCATTTCCCCAATCTGTTTTATATATTCTATATATTTCATTTTATCTATTTTATTATCATAAAAGATGTTAGGAAATAACATATTCTCATTAAGTTTATTTAATTTATTGTAAAAATCGAATACTTTTATTTCATCTTCTACAATTTTATTTATATCAGTTTGTTCATTTTCTGATTCTATTTTATTATTAGTTCGAAATTTTGTATCCTTTCCTTCACGATTTCGATCTTGTATTGTTTCGTTTTCATTATCGTTCCCATTTTCATTATCGTTCCCATTTTCATTATCGTTCCCATTTTCAGATGTAGGACTGACCTTTTCGATATTCAAAAGTTTAGTAAAATAAGAATGTCTTTTAAACGATTTGACATAAAAATATAATTTCAAATCACTAATATAAACTAATTCATTTTCTATAAAATCATATTTTTCTGTATAAAATTTATTTATTGGTAAAAAATTGTAACAGCTACAAAAACCTGTTATATCATAATTAATTGATTTGATTTCATTATGATAATCATTTTTTGAATAATTATCATTTATATTTTCTGATGATAAATTATAAAATGTTATATTATCATTATCTTCATCTTTTTCTTTATTATCATAAAAAACACAAATTTTTTTACTTTTTATCGTATCTATTACATCATTATATGATAAGTAATCATATACATATTTTGATCTATTTTTTTTTGAATTTTTAAATTTGAAATTTTTACATTTTAGTATCATTTCATTTCTTAAATTATAATTTAATGTTGTATTTTTCGTATTTTCTAAATTATTTATATCACTACTATAACTGTTATATGTACTATCGGAGCAACTATTTGTGCTATTCTTTCCTTCTTCCATTATCCCATCAAATAAATAATTTCCATCTTTTTTCGTTTTCAAAATTATATCTGATTTGTTTATATCTGATTTGGTTATATCTGATTTGGTTATATCTGATTTGCTCAGATTCGATTTGTTTTTTCCATCTCGATAAGTTATATCATCTTCATTACTTCCATTGCTATACTTATTGATGTAAGATAACCAGTTAGATGTGTTTAAAACTTCATTTCCTGATATTGAATTTTTTTTATTTCGTTCACAAAATTCTTGATTTTTTCGACTATTTATCATAGAATCACTTCTTTTTATATTATTATTTTTTTTTAAATAATACATTAAAGGAATGTCAATAAAATTGTTCAAAATATTTTGCATTTTTATTTCTCTATTTGACATAATATATGAATTATTAAATTTTTGGTAATTTAAATTATATATAAAAATCATTTTTAATGCATATTTTAAATAATTAAATGATTCAGAATCTCTTTTTAATATATTTATTGTTGTTTTGGTATCTCTTACAATAATTTGTAAAATCAAATATATAATTATTTTGTTAATTTCGCTAGTTCGAAAAAAGTTTTTTAATAATAAAATTAAATAAGTAGTACTTGAATTTATATTAATATTTTTAAACAAAAAATTATGTACACATATAGGTGTACATAATGATTCTGTGAAATTTATATCTTTTCCATCTGTACCAGTAGATGTACCTGCATCTAACCCTTCTCTTATTTGTTCAGTCCCTCTTGAATTTATGTCATTAAAATTTGAAGCAATAAAATTATTATTATTATTATTATTGTTACTATTCAAAATAGATTCAGATGTAGAATCATTTGTATTAGTCATATTATTTATTAACGTTACATTATCATTTATAGAATTAAAATTTAAATGAAATTTATTAATTTTTTCATATAATATTTTTTCATTTTTCCACTGATTATACATATGTATAAATAAAACATCACGCTCAAATAATATCTTTAAAATGCTTAACCCTAAAGATTTGATTTTATGGAAAAGTACATTATTATAGCTTTCTTTGGAATATGAACAAATTATATATTCCATCTTTTTTTTATAATAAGCTTCGGGTGTCAGTGTGGTAAATAAGTTGTCGGTCGCGCTTGCATCTGTTGCATCTTTTCCATTTGCTGAATCTTTTCCATTTTTAAATTGAGCTGAAATGGTGGCTTCGCCAGCTTTCTCGGCATTTTCCTCACCAATGTCGGTTCGAAACAATGTTTTTTTCTTATTACATATAGTTATATAATCTGAATGATTTTTATATTTTGATATAATTTGTTCTAAATTTTTATTATATTCATGTAATATATTATCTAAAAATATTACATTAAAAAATATATTTAAAAATCTATTTGATTCTCCTAGAATCTGTTCAAATAAATACATAGTTGATCTAAAATCACATAAATAGTCAAATCTTTCATTCATTATTTTATTTAGTTTCTGATTATTTTTTGTGAAAGGCAATGGACCTTTTAATATTAACCTAAAATACATAAAAACTAAAATTATTAATATATACATTTCTTTTTCTTTAAAATTTATATCTGATTTAGATTTCATATGTCTTAATTTTGCTTCTTTTATAAATTGGATTTTTTTTTCTTTTTGTAAATTATATTCATTTTTTTTTAATTCTATTTTATTTTTATATATTTCAGCATTTAATACATTTGTTTTTATTTTTAAATTTTCATAATATTCTTTTAATTTATTTATATTGTTAATACCTTCTCTATTTAATATATTTTGTAAATTATTTTGTTCATTTCCTAGATGTGAATAAATATTTCCTGTACTAAATAAACTTGTATTATTGTTCATAATATTTTGATTAGTTTCATTTCCAAATAGATAAGAATTATTTCCTTTACTTCCCATTAAGTTATTTGAAAAACCCATGTTATTATTACTAAATAGAGATGAGTGTTGATTCATTCCCTGTCCTGTTAATGTTAAATTATTTGAAGATAGACCCAACAAATTGTTACTAGATGTAACATTGTTTTGCTGAGATCCAAAAGAGTTATTGAATAAAGATGATGATGTAGCTTGATTCATATTATTTGTTGCGTTTCCAAATGATGATGTAGCTTGAGTCATATTGTTTGTTGCACTTCCAAATGATGATGTTTGGGGGGTTGTATTTGAACCAAATAAAGAGGTAGATGTAGTTGGTGACGAAAATAAATTACTATTATTTGAAATCGTGTTAGATGTACCTAATGGGTTCTTGTTGAATATATTAGAACTGTTATTATTTTGGCTAGTTGGATTCAATAAACTATTTGTATTTGTGGTGCTAGAAAATACTGTATTATTTGTTAAGGTTGAGTTACTTCTATTTGCTCCAAAAAGAGATGTACTGGTAGATGCACCAAGTGTTCCTCCTAATTGACTATTTTTAGAATCCATATTATTTAACAATAAATTATTACTTGTATTCATTCCTGGTCTTGAACCCAAACCAAATCCACCACTTAGTCCTAAAGAATTAGTACCTGTATTAGATGTGCTTGATGTTTGATTGAACATGCTTCCAAATGATGACACACTTGAATTATTTTTGTTAGCTTGTATATTCGATCCAAATATGCTACTACTACTTCTAGAATCATTAATATTAGAATTATTGTTTCCAAACCCTGCACTTCCCAAGCCAGCACTTCCCAAACTCGAACCGCCAAACAGTCCTGTTGTATTTGACTGGGGAGTTGAAAATAGAGTAGATGTATTTGTTCCTGAATTGGAGGATGAAAACATATTTAGTCCAGTTTGTGGCTTGAACATATTATTATTATTGGAAGAAGTGGGTGCATTAAATAAAGAAGAATTAGATGCATCACGAATTGTATTATTATTAGATGAAGTATTTAATCCTAGTGTTTCTTGAGATGGTGAAAGTAACCTTGATGTAGATGCAAACATGGTTCTTTGAGAATCCATAATGGAATGAGATGGAGTGTTTGTTTGAGATGGATTCAAGAAATTAGTAGAATTGTTAAAATTAGATGTACTAAGAGTTGGTGTGTTATTTAAACTAGTTCTTGATGTTTCACTTAATATATTAGTTTGTGTATTGGTACTATTAAACATGGTTGAAAAATTCGTTCCTTTGTTATCTTGTTTGAACAAAGATATGTTAGTAGAATTTCCTAAAGGTATTGGGGTTGTGGCTAGTTGAGATGTAGATGATCCGATCCCAAGATTGGTTGAAAACGGGTTCAAAGAATTTGCAGAAATAGATGCACCAAAATTTCCACTCAAATTTCCACCCAAATTTCCACTCAAATTTCCACCCAAATTTCCACCCAAATTTCCACTCAAATTTCCACTCAAATTTCCACTCAAATTTGGTGAAAAAGCTTTATCAAACATTTTTTGAGAATTTATATATGGTTCAAAAGTTATATTGTTCTGTCTAAGAACTTGCTCAATTTGATATATGTTAGATGTATTAGTATTTACATCATTTTGCATTGTAGTAATTTGCGATTCAATATTTTTAGATTTATTAATATAATAATTATATCTTCTTTTAAACATTGAATTTTCTTGTTTATTCATAAAAATTTCCAACTTAATATTTTCATCTAAAAAATCTTCTGCCTCATATTTTTGATCCCGTATTTTTTTTAAAATAAAATTATTTATTAAATTATAAAAAATATTCTGAACAATATAGTTAGTTAAAATTATTAAATGTTTGCATATATTTTTATCATCATCTTCTATCATTAATTTTTTTTTTAAACATTTTTCATATATATCGTTATTTTCATTATCTTCAAAATCGTTTGGATTTGCTTCTTTATTATTATTATTATTGTTATTACTTCTGATAGTACTATTATTATTTATTCCTTGTTCTAAATTATGTTTAACATTTTGAGAATTTTCTTCTCGATCTCTTTCTATAACATTTTTATTTCCAACATGAGTTGATTCACCAATATTTAAAATATTATCAAATGGCTGATTATTATTATTTATATTTTGGCAATTTTCTACATCTTCATTATTTTTTTCCATATCAAAATCATCAAAAAATTCATCAAAATTATAAAAAATGTCAATAAATGCACAATTTTGTGCTTTTGTGTTTATATTCTTTGATCTTTTTGATTTAATTTTAGAATCAATTTCTTCTAATTTATCTATATTATTAAAAAAATGCCATATTTTTGTTAAAGACATATTAAATTTTCTTTTTATTCCAATAATATATATCAAAAAGTTAACGCACTTCATAAATATAATAATAATTTTAAGATTAATTTTTGGAACCGATAAATTATTTGTTAATTGCTCTATTTTTTTATATTTTGAATTTCCAATAGATGCTTCTTTATCAAAAAAATCAAGTTTTTTTTTTAGCTGATCATTTTGATCCTTAAATTGTTTTACAACATCTATAAATAGATCAGGAAATATATTTGTGATAATACAAAGTACTGATAAAGCAGATGAAGAATTTTTTACAAAACTAGAACATAATATTTCAAGAGATAAACATTTTAAATTTAATAAATCTAAAGAAGAATTTCCTTTTGTTTTAATTATTTCATATAACATATCTAATAGATGTAATGTTTTATAATGTTTAACAATTTTATGTTTGTCTCTAGATATTTTATTATTATGCATACTTAAATTATGTATAAATACATTTTTAAATTGAGTTGTGTTTATACAATTTTGTGTATCTATTAAAGACATCATGTTATTATATTTTTTATTTCTAACTCTAAAAGGGTTCTTTTCATCTATATCATTAAATAGTTTATTCACATTATTATTTTCATGCAAATGCATATTTTCTATATCTATAGATGTATTATTTGTTGTATTTATATTCGTATTTTCATATTGTTCTAATAAAATATAATCTACTAATAGATTTTTATTTAAAGGCATATAATAACATAATTTATTATTATTGACTGATGATAAAAAAAGCAAACATTTTTCTAACATTTTTATACAATTATATGGATAGAATCTTTTTTCAAAAATGTTATTTAATAAATATCTTGCATCTATATAACTTTTTGAATCATCTTCTAATTCTCTTTTTAAAATTACTTTAGCTCTGTTCATAATATTATCATTTAATGAACTTGAATCATCATCTTTAAATATTGGTGGGTCATATTTTTTATCTTTAAAAAAATTTATTGCTTCTTTATTATCTTCAAAAAAAATCTTTATAGCTTCTTTATTATTATATGATCCATCAAAATTCGTTTTTAATATTTTGAATCGTTTTTCATATGATAATATTTTATTTACATTATATTCAGTAAGCATTATACTTTTTATATTATCTAATTGGTTTTCTTCTGTTATATTTTTAAAAAACAAATCTATCAAATTATATTTATTATATTCATGTTTTAATATATTATTTTCTCTTAATAAATTTTCTGCTACTTTATTATCTGCTAATAAATAATTTATACAATTTTTTTCTTCAAGTAAATTTTCTAAAAAATTAGACATCGAATTTTGAATCTGTAATGAATTATTATCTAAATTATTTTGCAAACCACCAACATCTGAAATAGAATTTATTTGGGTTCCAAACAATGAATTTACTCCTTTGAAATTTAAAAATAATTTTAGTTTATTATTACTTTGTTCAATGTCTTGTAATATCTTATTTGCATCTCTAGCAGATGCTGTGTAATCATTTTCATAAGAAAGCAATTTATTATATGCATCTAAATTAGATGCATAATTTTTAAAAATTTTTTTATCATTTATATGCTTTTCAACAAGATAATTTTCTTTTATCAAATTTCTTAAATATGCATTATTCTTTTCAAGATATTCCATAACATTATTATTTTTTAAAATTTCTTTAAGATAATTATTTTGTTCAAATAATTTTTCTAACAAATTTAATTTAAAATAATTTATGTATGTAAAATATGCATTAGAACAATAATCATCATCATCATCATCATATCTGTAATCATTTCCATCATAAACATTATTGTAATTTCCATTTTCATATTCTTCTTCACCATTTCCATTTTTGCTATTTCCACCTTTGTAAGATGAAACCAAATTTGCATTGTTATTTGAACCGGTTATTGCATTTTGGCTACTTGAAATATTTGCACCTCTTCCGAATACGTTTCGATACAGATCTCTACTATTTTTACCATTAATTTGGGCATTATTTGTTATGTCACCATTTGGTATGTCATTTATTTCATCATCTATTGTGCTAAAATTGTTATTTAAAGGTCCCCCCGATTTTGTATTTCCACGTGTTTTTTCATATATATGCTGCTTATTTGTGATTTTCGAAAATTCATTAAATTTTCCATTTAAAGCACAAGTAAATTGATTAAATAACTTTTTTATTAAATTAAAAATATTTAAATTTGCTGTTAAAGGGGTTTTAAAACACATAACAACACTTTCAATTATTTTTAAATCATATATATTATTACATAAAACAGATGCAAAATCTAAAATTTGAACAAAAATATCTGAATAAAAATCGATACAAATTTTCATTTTATCTTCTGCAATTAATTTTAAACTTCTATATTTCATTATTATCATCCGTCTCTCTTCATTTATATTATAATATTTATTTTCTTTTAATTGCAAATGTTTATCATATTCATTTTTTGAATTTCGGTTAACACTATTTTTATTTCCACTATTATCTACTTCTTGAATCTGTTCTAAATTATGATGATAAAATGTATCATCGATTTCAGAAAATTCCATAATTCTTGAATGGTATCTATTTATTATATTTTTCAGAATACATACATATTTTGTTACTAAACGTGGATAATTTATACATAATATCTTTAAAAATGTTAATATATCTATTATACATTCGCCTTTTTTTTTATATATGTATATTATATTGTTATGTAAATTACGATATGAATTTTGATGGATATATAAATCAGAAGAAGAATTCTGAATCGTTCGATTTATTAAAGAATCTGAACCCATTCGATTTTGAGATGTATTTTTATTAATTCCATCAAAATTTTGACGAGTTTGTAATATATTATCTTGAATAAAAGATGTAGCATTATTATTATTATTATTACTTAAATTGGTAATAGTATCTTTAGATATATTTCCATCTTTATTATCTATTTTTTTTTTGCGTTTTAAAATAAAATCTCTTTTAATATGACTATCTATAAATGTATTCCATACATCTGTTGTTCTTCCATTTTTTATGAAAGATGATAAAAAAATACTATGAAATAAATGAAATATTAAATTTCCTATTAAGGTATAACTTGAAACTTTTTTTAAAATAAAATTATGCAATAGTTTAAATATATTATCATCAAAAATAGATGATAGTATATCTTCTTTACTATTAATAAATAAACCTATAACAAATTTTAACATCAAAATATTAGAATCAGATGAACATGATCCCGTGATTCCATCATTAGATGCATCTTGAAAATTTTTGTCATTCCAAAATTCTTCAACATTTTTTTCTTCAATTTTATTATATTTTTTTTTTTTTTTTGCTTCACTTATTTTACTAAAGAATAAATAATAATATGATATATTTTCACTAATGTAATTTTCACTAATTATATAATTATTTTTGATTCCAATTAAATGTTTATAATCTTTTTCTGTGGTCATGCAATTGTATTTCCATATTGTTGGTGTTTGAAAATTTTCAAAATTTATTTTTTTATTTTTTAATTCTAATAGTTCATTTATATTTTCTTTACCAGAAGATTGTACACTAATGTTAATACCATCTGGAGATAAGGAATTATTTATTTTTATATTTTTCCTTTTTTCATATACATATTTATCTATATTTGGGTGTAAGCATAATATTAATAATAAACTTATTTGTGTAGATAATGTAAGTGTTGATTTTTCAAAATGATTCAGACTACAATTACAGTTATACCAATATCCAGTAGAATCTAAACATTTATTAAATATATTATTTTTTATTCCACACTTATTTTGAGAGTTCATCATAATATTTCCACTATTTTTTCCTACTAAATTATTTATTTCAGAATGAAAATTAGAAGAATTTATTTGATTTGGCGTTACTATATTATTATTACTACTATTAGTACTATTACCAAATTTGTTTAATAAATTTACATCTAATAAATTTGAAGTTTTATGATTTATATTTGACATATTTTCATTAGATTCTGTTATAATTATATTAGGCACATTATTCATATTTCCAATATTAACCGAATTAGTTATTAAATTTTGTCTTTGCGAATTTGCAATATCAGATATTAACGGTTTATTTATTTTTGCCAACGTATTAGATTCTTCAAAATTAATAGAATTATAAACAGAAGGGTTTAATTCATTTTCAACAAACTCATCAAGTTTATTTAAACCCGAATCTGATATATTTATATCTAACTTATAATAATCATCAGCTTGTGATATAATTTTACTATTTTTAATATTTTTTATATATTTAATAATTTTTTTATTTTTTTTTTGTGATTCTAAAAATAAAATATTGTCTAATTCCTTGACATAATAATCTGTTGATATAAAATCAAAATATTTTGTTGAAACAAGATGATTTATTGATTTAAAAATAGAAGAGATGTTATATATATTTGCATGAAATTTAGAAAAATATAAAAATAATATATCTAATAAATTAAATAATATATTTATTTTATGTGTTTTATAATTAAATACATATTCAGATTTATCACAAATACCATCAAATTTTATTAAAAATTTAATTATTTTATCAATTTCTAAAAATATATTTTCAATCAAATCATTTTCTGTTAGATTAACTAATATATAATATGAAAATTTATCTCCATTTATTTTTTTATTATTAATATTTTTTTTTTTTTTTTTTTTAGAAATATTCAAACTAGCTAATGAATTATTACTTAATGAACTATTATCACTTGATGATTTTATTTCTTCATTTTTTTTTAATTCATTATCTGTATAATTATCTTCTTTTTCACTAAAATATTCATGTTTCATCAATTTGTTATCATTATCTAATGTTACTCCAATTTTTTCATTCCTATTTATATACCCTAAAATTTCCAAAAATATCATAATAATTAAATTTTCTTTTTCTATACATTCTTTTAATACCTCATTGATATATATTGTTTTGCTTATTTCTGTGTGTATATTATTTTTTTCAAGATTTTTGTAAACATCATTAAACAAATCACATACATAATAAACATTCCTATTTATTATTAATGAGCATTTTATTATATCTTCCATAATACTTAATAAATTTGGATATTTTGTTCCTAAATAATTTTTTAAATCATTTTTATTTATATTGTTATCTTCTTCATAATTTAAAAAATAAAATGGGTTCGAAAATAATTCAACATTTTCATCAAAAAAATTTACTAACTCATCTTGAATTTTTGTTATTTCAGTCAATGGGTTCTTATTTTTCAAAAAGCATTTATTTTTTCTTTCCTCTTCATTGATAGAATATTTATAATAAATATTAATTTTGTTATATATCTCATAATAAAATGATGTATTATGTTCTTTTTTTTTTTTTATGTCATTTTCCTTTTGTATTGATTCTTCAACTTTTCCACCCCCAACTAGCTTTTCATTTATTTCTGAAATATTCATATTTTTCATGAGACAATTCATAAATCTCCAAATGAAAAATTAATAATTTATTACTATTCCTGTATCTACATATATAATCATGTGTTATTTTATCAAAATATTTTTATACAAAAAAAAAAAAATCAATAATTACACATTTCTATTTATACATTGTTTTTGAGCCCATGCTTTTATTTTTGTCTTAATTTTGGGGGAATGATATGGTATATGTAAAACTGTTTAATAAAATATACTCTCTATACAATTTGCTTACTTATTTTGTAAAAAATAAACATACTGTTTAAGCAATATATAACTAAAACAAAGTTCATACATGCGTATGTGTGCAAAGCAGGTGAGAATATATATATATATATATATATATATATATATATATATATATATTGTTATATATATTGTTATATATATATTGTTATATAATTGTTATATATATATATTGTTATATATATATTGTCATATCCAACTTATGATGATAGGGTAGTGCAAAAAAGGGACATTATGCTTATTGATTCACTTATGATTTTGAACAAAAATAAAAAATAATATGGAGATGTTTACATTCATATAGTTACAGCGCAAATAATATATATTGCTTATTTGTTTTACAGAAATTATTTTCAATAATTGTCAATATAATACATGTACAACCATTTGACATTTCAAAATTCACTTTTTTCTAAGCAAAAAAAAATACTAAGTATAAATTTAATATTAATGGAAATGTACGGAAATATGTAAAATTCATAAATAAGTTATTTGTACTATTCATTTAATAAATAACAATATGCTTACATATATACATGTACGCATTTCCCTTTATATAATAAATGGTCAAAATGAATATTAATATATTTTTAAAAGCCATTAATATTTTTGTTCTGTAAAAAAATATAGATACAAAATTAAATAATACATATAAACATGTAAATTAAATAAATTAAATAAATTACATAAATTAAATAAATTCATAAATATAAAAAATGTATGTATGTATATATATATTATATATATATGTATAATTAATAAATGATGAATATATGCATTAACATTTTTTTAAGTATTTTCTATATGCTTATTTCTTTTTTCACCTCTTCATGAAACCTTTTAATTAACATCCACAATGCATACATAATAATGCATACATAATAATACATACATAAATACATACATAAATACATACATAATAATACATACATAATAATACATTAATAATAATATATGCATTGTATTTTTTTTTTTTTTTTATTTCATTTTTTTTATATTGCATAGAGTGAACTTATTTTTCCTTTATTCAAAATTATAAGATACTTTATATAAAATAATTTTTATAAATAACATTTTTTTTCATAAAAATATATATTACATATATGAATATTTATATTCTTATCACATTTTACAACTTCTTTTCACAGATATATAATTTTTTTTTTTAACCTATTAAGTTTATAAATTTAGTAAAAAATATTGTAGCATAAATATTCCATTTAAATATGGAAATATATATACATATTAATTGTGGCATTCGTTATGAGCTTAAAATTATCCATTAAACTGTTTTTACACAAAAGAAAATATATTGTTTTATTAATTTTTTAAATTATCCTGATTGTATATATATTCATTTTTATATACCGTCACGTGTGTATGTATATATACTTCATGCCTGAACGCATGTTACTGTTGAAAAAAAAAAAAAAAAAACAATTATTTTATTATATACTATTCAATGGATAGTTTATTGTTTTTTTTTTGTCTCCCTACACAATAAACGGACTTATGTATATAACTCCAAATAATATTTACACAACAAAAATATAATTGACAATTTTTATAAGGTTGCAAAAAGTATAAGTTTATTGTAGCCATTTGTGGTACATAATATATTCTGAACAAAAAAAAAAAACTAGCCAAAATACACAAATGGTAAAATAAAAAATGGCAAAATAAAAAATGGCTAGTTCGCCAAATTTTATCCTCTTAATGAATTGAGGAAAATTAGGGGATGTATATTAGTGGAACATTATGCAAATATGCTTATCATTTTTTGCTTATCATTTTTTGCTTATCATTTTTTGCTTGTCATTTTTTGCTTATTTTGGGGGTATAATAAAAGTCTGATAATTTTGTATGAACTTAAAAAAAAATATGTACATTCATAAAAAAATGATAAAATGGCAAATTATTATGAGTAAAATATTCTCCCATTTTATGCACACTGTTCAATGTACAATAAATAAAATACATACTAATTAAACAAGTGAAATACTTTTACAAAAAAATTGTGTTGCACAATATTAGCAATAAATGCAACATTTTCAACTTAAAAAAAAAAGGGAATTAGCAAATTTATGTCATATGCTAATCGAATAGTTATTCAAGATCTTCAATATTTTTTCCTATAAAAAAAAAAAAAAAAAATTAACGTATAAAATATTAATAGTTAGTTATACATGGTGCACTAGGAATTATGCCTATAAGGACATTAATTTATTTATGTCAATTTAAAAGATAATATGGAAAGGGTGTAGTTTGCTTATTTAATTCCGGCAAAAATACTTATATATATTTTATTTCTCTTATTTCTCTTGTTTATTTTTTGCTTTTTTTGTTATCTTACCGTTGATCGGGTAACATCAACTTGATAAATACACGAAAGAAACAAAAATGCAAAGGGGAAGACGCTTTTTAAAAGAGCCTCGATAATAAATTGAAAATTATTATATTTAAAAAATATGTTTTGGGTTGTCAAAAACATAGTTATTAAATTTTCAATAATATTTTTAAAAGAAATTTCAAACATATGGATAATGGTGTATAACAAAGATTTATCAATATAACATTTAATGTTTTTTAAAATAAATATAATATTATAAAAATAGGAAACTAAAAAGGAATATTTTAATTTTTCAGCAATTTTTTCTTGGTAATATTCTTGACTAAATTTTATTGAATTATTTGATTCGTTTTCATTAATTTTTTTTGTCTTATTTTTATTGGAATCAAAAAAAATTTGAGCATTTTTAATGAAAAATTCTCTTTGTTTTTTTAGCTCATCATCTAACGAATTGGGTAATCGATTTGTCTCAACACCCCATACTTCTTTAGAATCATTTCTCTCGTTTCTTTCGTTTCTTTCATTTCTTTCATTTTTTCCATTTCTTCCATTTTTGTCGTCTTTGTCAAAGAACAAAACATTTTGATAAAACATATTATTATTGGTTTGAAGGAAATCATAGATATATGCTACAAATATTTTGTTTATAAAATTATTCATCACAATGGAAAAACTTATACATGGGGTATCACTCTCTTCTTTTAACACTAAACTGTTTATGTTATATTTTCTATATTTTTTTAAATCCAGAACAGTTTCCTCAATTTTGTTGTTTTGAATTAGTGATTGTATTTCGGTGTAATGATTAAGAAATATATTTTTCTTTTTACTTTTTTTTTTGAAATTCTTTTTTATATTTTGTGGACAATTTTTTATTACATCGTCATATTTTTTATCCTCCTCTTCATATAAATATTCAACAAAATTATAGTGATTTTTAAATGACCTCTTTTCTTGAAATTCAATATTTATTACTTTTTTTTTTGAACTGTTTTCTTTTTCGTTATTTTTAAAAAGTAAAACTTTTTTATTTTTAAAGAACACATAATAATACATATAGTTAAATATGCAAGTGTTTAAATTTAAAAAGGGATATTTCCAAGTTGAAATATTGTTATTTCTAAAAAAAAAATAACTGTCTAATATATTTTCTTCGTTTATATTTTTATTAAATTCATCCATAAATTTCGTTATATCATGTAATATTTTTTTTTTTTTTTCTGAACTGTACATAAAATCGTAATTATTTTCCATTTCAGGGGGTAGTTTTAAATTTGAATCAAACAATCTTGTGTCGTCTCGTTTGTAACAGTCACCCGAATTGGTATCGTCATTTTCATTACCATTTCCATTTTCATTACCATTTCCATTTCCATTTCCATTTCTATTATTATTTGTTTCATTTTTTTTGTTTTTTTTCATAACAACCTGCTCATTAAGCTTATTCAACAAAGATATATTACTTGTGTGCACATGGCCATGATTATTTTTATTTAAACGGGGCAAATCTCCTTGTGTTATTTTAATATGCACTAAGGATAAAGCGAAATAATATATAAATGCTATATGTTTATATAAATTTGTATCTACTCCGTTAAATAATTTTTGATATATATTTTTTAATTTTATAATCTCATTTAAAAATAGCTGTAATATTTCGTAACTGTGTAAATTTTTTTTTTGTGTTGCTTGATCTCTGTTATTCTCACAAGAAAATAATCGTTCTCTTATTTTTGTTAATATATTATAATGTTTAAGTTTTAAGAATTTATTTTTGATGTATTCCTCACCATTTTTGTCTATTACATGATGATTATCAAAAATATGATCTACATTATTGCTAACATTTCCAGTGTCGTTATTGTCATTATAATTGGCTAGTTTACTACTTTTTTCTGAACAGTTAAGGTTTTTTATTTCATCTTGTTTTTCCACTACATTTTGGGGTGTGTAATTATGATCAATTTTATTTTCATCAAATTTTAATGTGTTAAAATAATTAAATATATCGGACAAATATTGTATGTACAATTTTAATTTAGCTATATCATCAGTTTTCACAATTAAATTGCAAAGAATTTTTTTAATTTTTTTAATTTCTTTATTTACACTTTGTTCATAACTTTTTAAATAATTAACTAAACAATCATTGTTAAATTTATTATTATAATAATATTGAAGACATAATTTTATATTATAACATAGTTTTATGTATTTTATACAATTGGGTAAATTTTCCTCATGTTCATTACTATTAATATATTTATGAATTAGTAATGGTATTTTAAAAATTTCAGAAAAAAAATTATTATTTGGTAAAACATTTTGGCTAGTTAAATAATTTAAATCTTTTACATCCTTTTTATATTCATCACTTTGAAATAATTCTGTAATTTTGTTGTATATTATATTTACATCCTCAATTATTGTTTTTTTATTGTTTACATTATTTTCAAGATCTTTGTAAAAAATAGAACTTTTAACAAAGATATATGGATGTATTGAAATTAAATTTTTCATATCTTTTATATTGTCATTTTTTTCTTTTGTTAAACCCATTTTTTTAGTAATAATAAATGTACTAATATCTTCACCATCATTTTTAAAGATATTTTTTATTTCTTTTTTATGTAAATAATATTCGTCCATATCTAGATCTTCTTTCATTTTTTTTACAAAACAATTAAAATGGTAAAACTATCCAAAAAAGAAATATATATTTCGTTTGTGTTAAGAAAAATATGTAATGATTACATGAGCCAGCACATCACATCATATCTCTAAAAGCGGGGATGTATAATGTATAGCAGTTACTAATGGTATATACTATTTGGCAGTTACTATATGGTATATACTATTTGGCAGTTACTATGTGTGGCAATTTATGGGCAGTAGATTTTGATAAATAGAAATATTTCGTAAAATTTAAAAATAATTTATTTATTTTGCGTAAAAAAATACATATGTAAGAATAAAACGGAACAGGCACTCTAAATTTTAGTAAACCGTCGAAACAAACAAATATATGTTAGCCAATATATATTTATCGTTTAATTATATTAGAAAAATAAAAAGATAAAAAATTTCAATTATCAGCAATACTATTATATAATATGTATGATACACATGCACGTACATGTTGTATTTATTTTATAATTTATATACTAGGACTAAATTTATGATACATTAATAAAAAACCGCGAATAAATAAGAAAGCATAATAGAAATAAGCCTTATGAAATGCGAATTTCATTTTCGCATCAATTTAAATTTTTTTTTTTTTTTATGCTTTTCTTTCATTCTCTTTTTAATATCTATATGTTTTGTTGGCCATAAAAATATATGTATAGCCATGCGCACATACATAAAATATATTAATAATAAATCATGTAATATTTTCCCCACTTTTAAATATGTACAATATATATTGGACCTATAAAATAATATAATAAATATTACAGAAATGTAAAAATAATCGGAAAATTGGTAAAAATTGTATATAATATAGTAAAAAAAAAAAAAAATTCCCAAAAAAAAAAACCGATTATATCATAAAGCATTTTGTATATTATAAAAAATTAAAAACATTAAAAGCTCAAATTAAATGTATAATTATAAATTATACAAATTTCGTGATACAAACTTAAAACTAAATATATATGTTACAAAAAAAAAATCAATAAATTTGTGAAATGACAAAACAAGAGAACATATACTAATAATCTCCATATATTATTTAATGTGCATTTTGGGGGATAATAATTTAAAACCTCTCATCAAAAAACTTAACAGTTTTAACAATTATTTCTGTACATTCATCTAATTGTTCTTTTGTGATACATAAAGGTGGTGTTAAACGAATTGTTTTGTCATGAACATCTCTTGTAATTAATCCATTTTCTTTTAATTTTAAGCAAATATCTAAAACATTAACTAATTCATTTTTAAATTCAATAGCACATAATAAACCTTTACCTCTTACATCTCTAACAATTTTACTATCTTTTAATTCTCTTTTTAAATTTTCTAAAAATGGGCCACCTAATTTTTCAGCATTTTCACATAATTTCTCATTAATTAATACATTCAATGCTTCAACACATATAGATGCAGCTAATGGGTTCCCACCATATGTTGAACCATGTTCTCCTGGTTTTATAACAAGCATAATATCATCATTTGCTAAAACAGCGGATATAGGATAATGTCCTCCTGATAATGCTTTACCTAATAAGATTACATCTGGTTTAACATTGTAGTGATGTACACATAATAATTTACCGGTTCTACCTAATCCGGTTTGAACTTCATCAGCAACAAATAAAACATTATATTTTTTACATATATCATATACACCTTGGAGATAATTATCTGATGGTACAATCACACCTGCTTCTCCTTGAATCGGTTCAACAATGAATGCACAAACATTTGGATCTTTTAATTCTTCTTCTAATGCTTCTAAGTCATCATAAGGAACCTTAGAAAATTGTGGAGCAAATGGACCAAAATTAGAAGTACATTTTTTTGTAGTAGATGCAGATATACAACCTAAAGTTCTTCCTGAAAAATTATTTTTACATACAACAATTTTAGCCATATTTTCTGGAATCTTTTTAACTTCATATCCCCATTTTCTACATAATTTATATGCAGTTTCGTTAGCTTCTGCTCCAGTATTCATCATTAACACTTTATCATAACCAAGTAAGTTTGTAAGATATCTTTCACATATTCCTAAAGGTACACTAAAAAAGGCTCTACTACAAATTGTTAAGTTCTTAGCTTGATTTATCATAGCATTTAATATATTTGGGTGACAATGTCCTTGGTTAACTGATGAATATGCAGATAAAAAATCGTAGTATCTTTTATCATTAACATCATAAACAAATACACCCTTAGCTCTTTTTAATACAACAGGAATGGGATCATAATTGTGAGCTCCATATTTCAATTCGTTGTTGATATAATCTTCTGGTGTTTTTAAGTCTTTGACAAATTCCATTTTGAACAATCTAAAAATTGCCTAATAACAAAAAAAATATGACCATGTGCAGGCAAATTTGTCATTTTTATAAAATATGACCATGTGCAGGCAAAGTTGTCACTTTTATAAAATATGACCATGTGCAGGTAAATTTGTCACTTTTATAAAATATGACCATGTGCAGGCAAAGTTGTCACTTTTATAAAATATGACCATGTGCAGGTCAAATTGTCACTTTTATAAAATATAACAATGTGCATAAATATTATGGAAAAAAAAAAAGTACAAATGCAGGACAAAACACGTTGCAAATGTATATGTGTGGGTAATAACATGCATGTGGTTTTATATTGTCTCGGTTTAGTGCATATTTTTTCGAAATATCCGAAAAACTTACTTTTTAAATTAACAAATGTTAAAAAGTCGGAAAATACGAGTTAATGCGGAAAGTTTGGTTTAAATTAGATAATGAGTTTATATAAATATACGGAAGTTGCGGAAGTTTTAAAGTAGATAGATTACAATACAATGATTAAATTTAATTAAGCTTGCTTTAATTATAATATAATAAGCTTATATCGGAAATAAAATTGTATGTCATACGGAAAATTTAAATTCGTTTAAAATTTAAGTGTAATAAACAATCTTAACCTTTTTTATAAAAATATGATATTTATCATTTATAAGTACATTTTTCAAAATTCATATGAAATTAAAAATAATATTTTTTTTAATTTTAATTAACAGTTTTTAAACGAAAAATTAGAAGAGAGTGTGATAGGGGGGTACATATAAATTTTTTCATAAAATGGCCAAAATCCGTAAATTTTATTACTCATATATAATATTATAAGTAGAAAATTGGAATTTCATTTTTTTATGAAAATTACAAAAAAATAGCAATATTGCATATGGGCATTTTCTCTCAATACTATATTTGTGTAATATTTTTCCATGGCGCATTAATATTTGCATGCATACGGTTATACTTTATTCTATACCCCTTGAACTTCAATAATATATCCATAAATATATTCTATTAATATATAGAAAAGTAATTATTTTATGAACACTTTTTACAAAGAAAAAGAGGATGGTATGAAATTTATGTTTTGTGTGCAATATGAATGTAAATTCTATGATATTTATGAGCATATGGTGAAAACCAAGTTACAAATGCACCTTATATATAGAGAGAGAAATAAATATTAGTATGTATATATATATAATACACTGTAAACGAGGTAAAAATTGAATTTTTAATCATAGAGAATATTTATTTTTAATTTATATATGTACTATTTATATAAGTTCCTGAACTGTTCATAAAATTTTATGCATACGCATTCCAATTTTTTTTTTAATTTGTATCATAATAGCTAGCTTATAAAAATGAGGCTTGGAACTGTAAAATAAGCACTTGAAATGAACACTCGAAATAAGCACTCGAAATAAGCACTTGAAATAAACACTTGAAACGGACACTTGCAGTAAAAACCGCTTAATTGCAAATGCTATCCATAACTATATAATTTAAATTTCCAAATTGGGTAATAATTATATGTACTTAAAATGTGAATTTATATTTCACATATTTTTTTTTAATTTACAAGCCAATGTAATATTAGTCTATAACTCATTTTTTATTGTAGTCATATAGTTATCACTTATTTGTTTAAAAAAAAAAAAATAATAATAAATAACTTTTTTTATTTAAAATGTTTTTAATCGGGATAAAATAATATTATCATTTATAACTACTCATTAGTATTTATCAAGTTCCATATATTTTTTTTTGATTTTTTTTTTGATTTTTTTTTTGATTTTTTTTTGATTTTTTTTGATTTTTTTTTGATTTTTTTTTTGTGTGTGTTTTAGTGAATTAATTTGTATGAAATGAGCGTTAATATTACTCGATAAAAAATGCACATACAAAAGGGTCGACTAAATACGTGTATTCATATTTATATTTATATAGTATGTATATAATGTGTATACAATGTGTATATAATGTGTATATATTTATAAGTTGGGGAAAAAAAATATAATAGTAAAACAAAAATAATCATTACATAACAGCATGTATATATGCCTTACACATATATTACATATATAAGATATGAACAATTTTTATTTGTGAAATTGGAAAAGGATAAATAAAATGTGTTTGTAATTAGGAGAGTTGTAATATATTCTTATAAAATTAATTTATTTCTCCATAAAATAAAAAAAAAAACTTGTAAAAAATAGAAAAAGAATGTAATAAAATAAACAAATGGATGTCTATCGTTTTGTTTGTATTTATTTTTCTCCTCCCATTGATTTTCCTGCTCTTATTATTTCGTCAACTAAAAGAATTTGTTGTGCTATCGCAGTTGAAATTGATATGATCTGTTTCTTTACGCAATAATTGTCATAAATACCTAAAAAAAAAAAAAAAAAAAAAAAAAAAAAAAAAAAAAAAAAAAAAAAAAAAAAAAAAAAAAATATAAAAAAATAATATGCAGTTAACTGTTAACAGGGCAAACGGGTGCCGTTGCCAATTCGTACCTCGAAGGTGGGGTATTATGGGTTCTCCAGAATCAAGGTCAACACCTAGAGGCTCTGTTGGGTTCTCATTATATTTGTCTATAACATTAAACAATGATTGATGTATATCTAATCCACTATTTTCTAGTAATACCTTTGGAATGTTTAACAAACTGTTAGCATAAATATCAAATGAAAATTTTTGTTTTCCTTTAATTTTTTTTTCTTCATCTTTTAATTTATTATAAGCAGCAATTTCAAAAGCACCTGCACCAGATATAACACAATTATCATCTATTGCATTTTTAATACTTCGTAATCCATCTCTGATTGCATCTTTAATTTGTTTAATTGTATAATCATTAGGAGCTTGTATAAATATAGTACAACTTTTAGGGTTTAAAACATCTTCTATAAATGTATATTTTTCATCATTTACACATATTTCATAAACTAATCCGGCATATCCAATATCTTCTTCAACAATATCATATACATTATTACATGGGTTTCCACCACAACATAAAACAATACGTTCTAAATTTCTTCTTTTTATTCTTCTTAATGCCATAATATTTTCTTTTGCTAATAAATCTAAACTCATAGGATCGATACCTTTTTGATTAAAAACAGCAAAATTATACATTTCTCCTGTTTCTTTAAATTTTTTTTCTATTATATTTTTTTTTATTTCAATAATTTTTTTTATTTTATCATCTGTAAATTTTCTTTCTGATTCAACTAATTTATCTCGATCTTCAGCATTTGAATAAACAAATGATGAAAATACTTCACTTTTTTCATATTCTAAACTAGTATTTAAAACTAATATAAAACATTTTGTTAATCTATTAGGCATATTAGGATGTCGGCAACCATGATCTAGTACCATACCTCTAACAAGTTTTGTATTTATGCTCATATTTCTTTTTATATCCATAATTTCGATCATATGTAAATCGATTTGTTTATTTTTATTATAAACAATTTGAATACTATCTACCAAATCTTCTGATAATTTATCTGCTAATTGAATTGGCAATTTAGTTCTAACACATGTTTTAGCAACATTGTACAATACTTCTTTATTAAAACTATTTTCCATATTTATTGGAATTTTCATAGTATCCAATAAATCAAATAAAATATTTTTGATAGTATCAAACCCTTGTGTAATAATTCGAGGATGTATATTTTCATATAATATATATTTTTCTGATAAATAAATTAATCCTGTTGTTATTATTAAATTACTACTTGACCCATCTCCTAGATTCTCATCAATACTTGAACAGATTCTACCTAACATAGTTGCTGTTGGATGTTGTATCATCATTTCATTTAGTAACACATTCCCATCTTTTGTTATTTTTATAGCTCCTGATGCACTTACTAGCATCTTGTAACTCCCTTTTGGACCCAAATTACTCTTTATTATTTCATACATACCCTTGCTTGCATTTATATTTGTAAGCAACACATTTGTAGAGCGTAGGCTATCTGCCTTTTTGTTTAGCATGTGAACCGACATCTGCAGGGTGGGAAAATTAAAATGAACAAAATGAACACGATGAAAAATTTGAGAAATTTGACAAATGACGCAGTCTTTATTTATAACTTTCAAACGAGGTGAAGCACGTAATTATTCTTATGTGTTTAGTTTAGGCCGCAGTCTCTTCTTATTTTTTTACTACAAACTGTTAAATATTTACGAGAGCATTTGATATGTATATAAATAAATGTGCAAAAATTGGAAAAGCTGGAAAAATTGGAAAAACTGGAAAAATTGGAAAAACTGGAAAAAATGGAAAAACTGAAAAAATGGAAAAAATGGAAAAAATGGAAAAATTGTAGAAATATATATAGAGAGAGAAATGAAAATATTTTCTCCTATTTATAGTTTAATTTTTGATGCTATTTTATTTGTATAATAAATCTTATAAAAATAAAACAAAGTTAATATTTATATAAATATGGGGTATGCAATTATATATTTTAAATCCTGATAATAATATATAATAGTGAATTTTATTTTATTATTAATTTTTTTTTTATTTTTTTATTCTACATTTTGATTATCAATAAAGTCGAAACATGTATGCATATGTATATGCATATGTATATGTACATGTATATATATATTATTGGCCGAAAAAACATTTCACAAAAAAATATTTAATCAGCCTTCAAAATAATGTGACACATGTATAGGAATGAAAAAAGGGAATAATTTTTGCACTAAAAAAAGTACTACCAATACATAAATTATTATAAAAAAAAATAACTTTATTTTTTGGTAGTACTTTTTATGTACATATTTATACACTTATTTTTTAGCAGTATCCCTAATGTTATATGATTGCTCATTTTTTTTTGAAAAATAAAATTCTCTCATTTCTATATATTATAAAATACTATACCCCAAATAAAAATATATAATCGTTTTTTTTTTTTTTTTTTATTTATTCATTTTTATGTATAAAGGAGATAAATTCATTGAAATTATTCGACTAACAATTGAAAAGGTATAGAGATATAAAAAGGGCACATATTTTTTTTCGCAAACAAAATAAAAAAAAAAAATTATAAAGATGGTGAAAACATAAAGATAGCGAAAACATAAAGATAGCGAAAACATAAAAATATTTATGTACCCAAATGGTTGCTAATTCTTAAATATCAAACAAAAAAATAAATAATTAAAATTATGAATATATAATCATCATATTTTATATATATATCTACTATTAAAAAAATAAAGGAGATAAAGTATTAAAAGGTTGCACACATAAATATAGAGAAAATATTAAGATTGAGAATATATCATTAAAACTTGTGGAAGCTCATATAATTTTTATATTTCCCAACGTCTAACATTCATTCGCAAATACATGCATGTGCATAAAATAGTTTTAAAGATGGGTTATATATTTGTGTATATTTTTCTCCTTTTTAACAACATGATAATTTTTTTTTTCTTATTTTTGGCGGTTTAGAATTTTTAGTTGTATGGGGATATATAAATACGTAACCTTGTGATGGGTTTAAGCCATTATTTGGTCGATATCCTAATTGATAAGGATTAAAATTATACATACTAATTTGGTCTGTTTTATTTAACTGATAGCAAATATTTCCTTTGCTATTTTCTTTACTATTTTGTTTATCATTTATATTTTCGCTTCTTTCTAACAATCCTGGGCTTGTATTATATTTTATATAATCGTTTGTTTCGTTTTCAAATAATTTACTAAATGTGTTACTCCCTTTCCAGTTATTTCCACAGGATCTTAATTTTTTATTTTGCAGCTCGCAATCGTTACACTTAGAATTGTCATTCTCTTCAACATTCTTATCGTCACTCTCCTCAACATTCTTATCTTCATTCTCTTCAACATTCTTATCTTCACTCTCTTCAACATTTTTTTCGTCATTCTCTTCAACATTTTTTTCGTCATTCTTATCGTCACTCTCTTCAACATTCTTCTCGTCATTTCCCTTTTCAACACTTTTTTCATCTTCTCTTTCAATATTTTTTTTTTCATCTTCTTCTTCAACACTTTTTTTATCTTCTTCTCCAATATTTTTTTTTTCATCTCCTCCAATATTTTTTTTTTCATCTCCTCCAATATTTTTTTTTTCATCTCCTTCAATATTTTTTTTTTTATCCTCCTTTTTAACCCTTTTTTTGTTTCCCCTTTTAACCCTTTTTTCATCTTCCTGTTTAACCATTTTCTCGCAATTTTCCTTTTCCCCAATTCCCCCTCCATCAAGCCCGTCTCCTTTCTCGTTCTGCCAACTATTATTTATTTCATCTGTAATAATTTAAACATGGATAGAGAGAATGAAAATAAATAATTAATAAAAGATAAAATGAAAAAAAACACAATAAACAAATGAGGTATACGAAATACTATGTTCATCTATAATGCTAAAACCACTTTTGCACAAACCAAATATATTTAAAATGCAATTATTTTTCCTGAACTGTTCAGGTTATTTAAATAATAATGGAGTAAATGCATAAAATATATGTCATGTTCATGCAAAAAATATATGGTAGCGTATAAAAAAAAATTTAAGAATAAAGTTGCACACACAAACCCATAGGTATGTATATATAGAAAGAGAATGAAAAAAAGAAAACGATTTAATTAGTAATCTATTTTCCATATAAAAAAAGCATAAAAACAAACTTATATACCTGATATGCTTGTCCCATTTATATTTTCCATAATTTAAATAATAGTTGAAATGTAATTAATATTTTTATTTCTGTCTAAAATTATTATTAACAGAATAGAGAATTTATTAGCTCATTAAAAAAAAAATTTATAAAATAATATGATATGTTCATATAATATTTTAAACATAATATGAAATACAAAAAAAATAAAATAATTGAAAATTATATTTTATTCAAAAAAAAATGTTTTACTAAAATGTAGGTGAAATTTAATACATGTCTTAATATATTTTTTTCAACATTTCCCTTCCTTTTTTGCACAGTAATATAGAAATATAGAAGAATGAAGTAAAAAAAAATAAAGAGAAATAAAATTTTCAGACACTAAAATATTTTTAAGTATAAATATTCAAATTATTAAGAATATATAAAAACTATAAGTTAAATAAATCTCTTATTACAAAATGTGTGACAATTCCTTGTTGAAGCAAAAGCATACATAGTGAAAAAAAAAAGAAAAAAAAAAAAAGAACCTTATTTATTTTCCATTTCGTTGTTTGTAATAAGAATTTGTTAGCTTCAATGATATATGTTAAATGCTTACAAAATTAAGATATAATTTTATTTTATTTTATTTTATCATTATTACTTTTCTATTTGTCAATTTATCGTTTTATTCGTGTGTGCCAAACAGAATGGAGCCACGATATTTGAATAAGCATGGATGTTACAAATAAGTTAGTAAAATATATAGACAATTATATGGTCATATATATATTTCACTAAATGGTAGTGCTATAAAATGGGTTAAGGAAGAGCCTATATATATTTATGTTTATATTTATGTTTAAATTTATGTTTATGCTTATGTTTATGCTTATGTTTATAATTCGCTATACTTTTTTATAAGCAATTGTTAGGGGTAAAGAAAAAAGGAACATGCCCATTTGTATATCCGTCAAATAACAAAAGCAATGGCTTAAATAGTATGGAGGGTTTAGGGTTTTATTTTTATTAAATTTTTTTTATACAAAAGTGGGGTGTATCAAAAATACAAATTTTTACAAACTTATATAATGCTACATTTCTATGCATTTATAATGTTTATTTCGTTTTTTTTTTTTTTTTTTTTTTTTTTATTTATTGTAATATTTTCAAATTGTGAAAAATGTTTATGCTATACCAAATAAAAAGGTACACATTTTGAAATCAAATAATAAAAAAAAAAAAATATATATATATATCAAAATAATTGATTATATGAAAAGGAAAATGAAAATGAAAAGAAAATGATGTTTTTAGGATGTAAATAAAATGGCTACTAAATTAATAATTTTTATATAGATATATATATATTTATATATATTTATAATAAATGTTTCGACAAATAGGTTAGTATGTATAATATTATATTAGCCAAGTACAATATAAATATTTCATAGAAAAAAAAAAAAAGTAAAAAAATAATGCATACTATATATATATATTATAAAAAAATATTTTCTTTTTTTATAACAAACTGATAGAATATTGCCAATAAAACGTAGGGTTATAATTGCACATATAAATATATATTTAATGTGTTCTAATTTATATTATAAATAAATTATATACTATATATGATTTAGTATAATATGTAGCCATTTCTCAAATTCTTCATATATATATGTGTAAATATGTTATCCTCTTTCTAAAAAAAAATAAAGAAAAAAAAATAAAGCTATAGTAAACAAAATTTACCATTGATATATTTATTTTTTCTTAAGGAGGTTTATTTTTCTAAACGAGAAATTAAGTATATAAATATAGTTGGCTCTTGATATTACATACATACATATATTATATATATTTGTTTTTTTTTCTATATATATAGTGAATAGGTACATATAATAAGCCTATTTATGTACAACTTTTCTTATGTTTGAATGATTGATACACCTTTTTAAAGTTATTTAAATTTAAAAAAAAATATATTTATAAATAAAAGAAAAAATGGCTGATGGAGAATATAACTTTTCATTAACAACATTTAGCCCAACTGGAAAATTAGTACAAATCGAATATGCTTTAAATAGAGTATCTAGTAGTTCTCCAGCCTTAGGTAAATTTATAATAATTTTTTCCCATTTTTTTTCCCATTTTTTTTCCCATTTTTTTTCCCATTTTTTTTCCCATTTTTTTTCCCATTTTTTTATTAATTTTGTTTTTCCTGCCTTGCCTTGCCTTACTATTTTATGTTTGCATATACTTATCATATTTTGTAAATTTTATGAAGATACTTCGCTAGCTATCTTTTTCTGAGAAAGCATCCCTATCAACCGCATTCATTTTCTACCGCTTATTTCGGTTTTGTAGGAATCCGGGCCAAAAACGGAGTCATAATTGCCACGGAAAAAAAGACCCCAAATGAATTGATCGAAGAAACAAGTATTTACAAAATTCAACAAATCAGTGATCATATTGGTATAGTATATGCTGGTATGCCTGGTGATTTTCGAGTTTTATTAAAAAAAGCAAGAAAAGAAGCTATAAAATATTCTTTACAATATGGAAATGAAATATTAGTAAAAGAACTAGTAAAAGAAATCGCATCAATTGTTCAAGAATTTACACAAACAGGAGGTGTCAGACCATTTGGTTTGTCTTTATTAATTTGTGGCGTTGATGCATATGGTTATCATTTATATCAAATTGATCCATCAGGATGTTATTTTAATTGGATGGCAACATGTATAGGTAAAGATTATCAAAATAATATTTCTTTTTTAGAAAAAAGATATAATAGTGATATAGAAGTTGAGGATGCTATACATACAGCCATATTAACCTTAAAGGAAAGTTATGAAGGTGTTATGAATGAAAAGAATATCGAAATAGGGGTTGTTTGTAATAACAATACATTTAAAATATTAACCCCAAATGAAATTAAAGATTATTTAATAGAAATAGAATAATAAAAAGGAACAAACAAAATTATAAATAGTAATAATTGGATCAACAAATATGATACCCTTTAAAAATGCTCCTAATCAAAAAAAATAGAGAACAATTTTGTGCACACGCACTTTTTTACTTAAAATTTTACTCCACTATTATATTCTATTTTTTTTATTTTTTTATTTTTTTATTTTTTCATTTTTTCATTTTTTCATTTTTTTAATTATATACACATTTCCATGAAAATATGCAAGTCATATTTTCCACCTTTTTCAACTTGTAAATATTAAAAATTGTATAAAAATTCGCTTTATATATATAAATCAAAAAAATATATTTTTTACAAATTTCACAAATTTCACAAAGTGTGTATATAAATAATACCTAAACCCCATTCTCTGCATAGTATCATGTAGGAGATTACTAAAAAAGTGTCATAATAATTATCATTATTGTAATTTAAAATTAATAACATAATTGATAATTCATATTTATTTGTACAAAACTATAATGAGTGTTGTGTATAGTGAATTATTTTTTTTTTTCTTAAAACTTTGAAAAATTTTAACATGATAATTTTCAAGGTACACATATTGAGTTAGTAATAATACTAACATGGAAATAGCATTAAATACCTCTAAACGTATTAATAATAATTATAAAATACCCAATAAAATGGAAATGCATAAAAATAAAAACGTGCAATCGGTATATAGCTATTATATATAATATATTATGAATTAGTCATAATTTTTTGCACAAATAATAGAACAAAAAAAAAAAAATATAAAAATATAGCTAAAATAAAAAAAAAAAAACATAAAAATGCAGATATAATATGAATATATAGAGCTAAATGTATATTTACAAAATTAATATGTCAAAATATTATTCCTGTTAATAAAAAAATAGTACAATATATATATTTACATATTATGAATATATATTTATTTATTGACCATTTTGATCGTACTAATACCAGAAACAATTTTAAACTCGTTTTTGCACATTTGGGATATCCCCAGAATAATAAAGTATTTAAGTTAAAAAAAATTGCACGAAAAAAATATATAATTTCCTTAGGGAAATAAAGAAGTTATTTTATAAGCAGTTTGATATTTTATAAATAAAAGATGAATCGTGTTAAGACGACATTTTGTAACTATTACAAAGGGATAGTAAATAAAAACAGCCTTTTTCAATTAAAGAATAATACTAATAATATGAATGGACGACACATAAGTACTAGCCATATAAATTTTAACAAAAATAATGAAGCACAAACTGCAAATAATTTACCTAAGGCAACCAGAGTGCCCATCATGCGTTTCTTTTACGGGATTATAGCTCTTATGGCAATTGTTCCTATTTGTCAGTCTCTATATGAAACTGATAAATATTATAAAGAAGTAATTAATTAAAAATAGAGAGTAAAATGTTTTATTCACTCGCTCACTCGCTCACTCACTCATCCACTCAATTAATTAATTATTTTTTTTTTTAATATAGAACAAGCACTTATATGAAAAAGGAGAGGCCTAAGAATGATAGGAAATTCAATTCCAACCCTTTAGGTGCTATAAGTTATAGTTGCTATATCTTGGAACTCATTTTAATACAAAGGTGTAAATAATTCGAATATACTTTTTTGTTATTTCAAAATTTTTATTATTTTTTCGAAAAACCATTTCGTTGTAACATTAATTTATGCATTCCTGACGAAGACACTCATTCATCTTCGCTAGTTTAGCTTATTTATTTTTATTTATTTTTTTATTTTTTTATTTTTATTTTTTTGTATTATCATTATTTGACCCATTTAAAGCATGTAAATAAAACATATGAGAAGGTTTTATTTAAAAAAAAAAAATGTGCAATAATACAACTTAGGGTGGCAATAAAAAATGTGTATACATGTGTATAATATGTGTATACATGTGTATATGTGGGGATAAAAAATAAAACAAAAAATCAATACTAAGCAGTACTAAGCATGGGGAGCAAACTAAGATGGTGTGTCACTACAAGGCAGCTTTGAAATTTAAGCCAACTTGGAAAAACTTAGTTTTGTCAGTAAGCTGATGTAATATTGGAAAATTGAATGAAAGTTCTAGAGCAACGTTTTTCTGAACATATGTCATAAGCCCAAAACCTGCTGAAAGGCGAGTATCTTTTTTTAATTGGTTAAAAGAAAAATAAAAATGATCACTTAATCTTCCTAATTGTATATAAAAAAATAACATAGGATTAATATTTTGAATATTTAATATGTATTTAAACATAAGTTGTATATTAGTAAAAAAATTAGCACCTAAATAGTTATAAGAAATATCATAATTTTTATTTTGTGCATTAAAATTAAAACATTTTTCTGTAGTTCCAATAGAATTATATTCAAACCCTCGAAAAATTAAAGAACTTCCTATACTACCAGTGAAATTGAATTTATTTAAATAATATTGTTTATTTTTATTATAATTATATTTTATTCCATTACTAAAATGTATATATGAATATAAGTTTTTAAATATATTTTTAGCATATAAAAAATTTAAATGATTTTTAAAAAAATTTGCTTCACAATAAGGCAAAGATATTTCATTTTCTATTTCGTAGTAGTATCCCGAAGTTGGATAAAATGTGTAATTACTTTGGTTTTGTTCATTGTCTTTTCCATAATTTAGTTCATCTTTTTTATATACATATTTTATGGTATTTTTAATATGGTTATCATTAAATTTAAGAATATTATCTGATGGGATAAAATTTTTATTTATTTCATGATATATTTTATTAAGATTTATTTCCCAAATTATTGAATGATTTTTTTTAATTAAATTTGTTTTAATAGAATTTGTTTTTATAGTATAGGATCCACATTTTATATTATTAAATGCTGATATATATGTTTCAAAAATAAATTTCCAATTATTACAATATTTTATATATGGTAATATATATCGTATTGAAAAATTATTAGTATATAAGCTACTTATATTTGCTTTAAGTTCAATACTATTTATTGTTTTAAAAATATATGGTAAATTTATTTCGATATCTCCAGATATTTCACCACGATTATTAACATTGGTTCCAATAATATAATTTTTTTTTTTTTCTTTAAATATATAATCTATTATTATATGACTATTTATTAAGCTATTTAATTTAACAATTGGATAGTCTTCAAAAATGTTTAAATTAACTATTTTGTTATTACATTGTGCAATATTGTAAAAAACTTGTTCTATATTTTTACTTTTTTTTAATTCTTTAAATATAAATTCTAATCTTCTTTTTTTAATTTTATTAATTCCTTCCAAGTTTACTGTTACGTCAGTTATTTTTTGCTGAGGGTCTATCTCCATGTTTCCAACACCATCCAGCTATTTTCATCCAATTTAATCGGCCTATCTTATTTTCATCAAATTTAATCTGCCTATCTTATTTTCATCCAATTTAATCTATCCAATTTATTTTCATCCAATTGCGCTTGAAGCTGCTTATCATGGGGAAGTGACAAAAATGGAAATGCCTAACTAGCGCTATCAATATTAGTGATTATTTATCAACATGTTAGTTTGAAAAAAAAAAAAAAAAAAAAAAATATATATCATTGCCTGATTGTATTATTACAGTAATACGCATGAATATATATTTATTTTCTTTTTTTTGGTGACTTTAAAAAATTGAAAATATTTCATGTTTAAAAAAAAAAAAAAAAAAATATTTCATAGTAGAGTCGTTTCAAAGGCATGAAAAGCATAACAAATTAAAAATGTTTTAAAAATTTACAAATAAAATATAAAAAATGCAACACATTTGTATATATACGCATGTACAGAAAAAAGTAGTGGCAACTGCTGAATGCGACCCTTTGCAAGCAAGTGCATATGCAAAACTATTTTATAATTTTCTGCAATTTTAGCCATTTTCAGCAATGCTAACATTTTCTGCAATTTAACGACCTCTAATTGGTTGGGCATTGCGAGGGGCGCGGTATTATCAATATGTCAACATAGTAGAGATAAATTGGAAATGATGAGAAAACTTGGTATTCTATATTTTTATTTTTGTTTTTATTTTTATTTTTATATTTTTTTAAAATGCTCAAAATATTTGAGTAGATGCTTATTTCGTTATGGGAAACATGGGGAATAAGAGAAGGGTCACAGTCAATATTTTTTTTTTTTCGTTCTTCATTCAAATTAGAATATATATCATTATTATCATAATTAACTAAAATTTTATCGTTTGTAGTATAGTTATATATAGAGTTATATTTTTCAAATTGAACAAATTGTGTATATTTTAAAAAAAAAAATAAAAAGGACAATATTATAGTTGGGTATTTATTTAGATGAGACATTATATTTGGCATGTTCTTGTTTAGATGCGAAATTTCATTTGGCATGTTCTTGTTTAGATGCGAAATTTCATTTGGCATGCTCTTATTTAAAGGCACAAAATGGCATAAGATTAAAGCAGACATATTTAATTGCCGAATGCTAGCAGGATCAATTTTATTTTTGATTACATTTTTGATATTATTTATTTGTTTATCTGAATTTGTATGTATTGCTTTTTTAATTGAAAAATCAAGATTCAACATTTCAAAGATATTATTAAATGTATAAAATAATAAATATATAATAAGTTTTGTATAATAACAATTATTATATATATGTGTATTTAAAATTATTAATGTATTTACTAAAATAGATGAACAATGTATATTCATTTTTTTATTTTTCACATTTTGTTTTTCATCTATATCATTATCATCTAACTTTATAACATTAGGTAAATTTTTTAAATATTCTTTCTTTTTATCATTATTATTATCATTATTATTATTATTTTTTTCTGAAATTGTTTCATAAATATAATTTAAATATCTATAAATTATAAATGTATTCTTTTTATATTCCCAATCATTTTTTATTATACATCTAATAATGTACACACTATTTACCAAATCGGCTGTTCTTAATTGGGTATATAATTTGCCCATCTTGCTTAGAATCGAACTATTTCCATTTCCACCATTATTGCCACGTTCATCATTATTGCCACGTTCATCATTATTGCCACGTTCATCATTATTGCCACGTTCATCATTATTACCACTTCCACCATTATTGCCATTTCCATCATTATTGCCACTTCCATATAACATATCCCAATTTAACTCGCTTTTTTTTTTAGAAACCATAGAATTGTTTGCAATTATAAAACAATTTGATAACACTGATTTTATGTAATTATCTAACATTATGTTAAATTTGCTTATATATAATAAATATATAGATAAACATTTTGCGTTTATTTTAAATATTTTTTTTTTTAATTGATTTAAAATATGTTTATAAATAACATCATCATGAATATTTATTTTGCTTAGTACTGATAAAATAGTGCATAAATGATTTATGCTTAAATTTTCAATAATATTTTTATCTTTAACAATAGAATTATTATAATTATGTGGTTTATTTGTTTTATCATAATTTTGAAAATTTATAATTTCTATTTTTGAAACATTTTTATATTTAAGCATATTTATTATTATGCTTAGGATATCTTTGAAACCATTTACCAAATGATCATCCATCATGTTCTCACTTTTTTTTTGTCTATTTTTTTCAATCAAATATAAGTTAGCAACACTTGTAAATATGTTAATAAATTCTACATATTTTAAATCATAAGAAATTATATATTTTTTTGATTCTTTTTTTATAATGTCATATATTTCTTTATTTATATATCCATATCTAGAATATGCACTTGCAATATTCATAAAATCGAGTTTATTTATATAATTTTTATTTTTTAAAATTAAATATGTAAATATTTCAAACAAATCATTATCAGCATAGTTTAGCTTACTAAGATTATTTAATATGTTTGTCAAGTGTTTAGTTAAAAATGATAAAATAAATAAATTTTCCGTTTTTTCATGATAATTTTTAGTAAAATTAGATATATTTTTTTTTTTTTTTTTTTTTTTTTTCATTTCAACATATTTTATATATTCTTTTTTGATTCTTTTTATGATGCTTTTTAAAATATATTCCACTTTTTCATGATCTAAATAATTATACGTTTTTGTTAATATTGTAACTAAATTTGATGTGCATTGATTAGATAGGGTTTGGACAATTTTGTTATCATATATCTTATTTAAAGATGTGTTAAATAATTGTAAATTTATTATATTAATGTTAATAAAACTATTTAAAATAATTATTAACGATTTTATATTTATGTTATTTATATTTTTACAAGTATATTCTGAAATTAAATTAAATAAAATTTTGTCTCTATAATAAAATGATGCATAAGAATGTGTGATACTACTTATAAATATATCTGAACATTTATTATCTTCATTTTTTATTTTCATTATTATTATTATTTTTATAATTTCTAATAGCTTTTTATTTTTTTCACAACCCTTACTACATGCATTTAAAATTAAAGCAATACTCTGTTCACTAATGTAGTTAACTTTTTGTAGGCTACTAATCAGTTTTGTCTCTAATTTATTTAATATACTGTTTTCGTCATTTTTAAGTTCGCTATTAGCATTGTTAACGCTATTAGCATTGTTAGCATTGTTAGCATTGTTAGCATTGTTAGCATTATTTATGTTATTATTTTTTTTTTCATTTTTTTTTTCATTTTTTTTTTCATTTTTTTTTTTATTTTTTTGGTCTAATATGAACTGGATAAGTGTGCTTATATCTTTCTCCGTTAAATTTTGATTTATTTCATTGTAGTTTTCTGAAATGTTTCTAATTTTTTCATATAGAATATTTTTATTTATTGTATTATTATTATTATTACTATATTCAGAAATATGTTTCAATATATTTATAGTATGCTTATTAATATTTATTTCATTTATAATTTTGTTAGAAGCTAATTTTAATATTTTTTCATTTTTTATGTTAACTTTTGTTATTGCATTCACTACTAAACACAGTTCTTCGATATTAAAAAGGGTTAGGAGATTTTTTTCGCCACCTTTTTCGCCACCTTTTTCTCCGCCTTTTTCTCCGCCTTTTTCTCCGCCTTTTTCTCCACCTTTTTCGCCATTTTTTGGGAACTGTCTATTTCCTAAAACCCCAAAGCGACTCAAAACGTTCGCATCGTTTGATGTAATTAATTTACAAACTTGATTCCAGAAATCTTTTTCATGATAATTAATTTTCGAAAATTTATTTAAACATAATGATATTTCGTATGTATTGAAATTATAAATGTGTTTTAAAAATTGTTTGCTTAAATGGTCAACATCGATTTTGTTTTTGCAATTATTAAAGCCTTTTAAAAAATAATTGAACATTATATTGCCTTGCCAAATATGACTTTCCAATTTTGTTATCTTAGCTTATGCAAGCTTAAATTATGCAAGCTTATAAATTATGCGTTTATTTTTTTCTGCATTTTTTCTGCATTTTTTTCTGCATTTTTTCTGCATTTTTTCTGCATTTTTTCATGCATGGTTAGTAGCGAATACTTTTATTTTGTCACTATTTCTAATTAGCAAATTAAAAAAAAAAAAAATTATTTATAGGAACCCTATATGTGTGCAATATATAATTTGTTTGTATATGAGCAACGAAATATATTTTTTTTTAGAAATAAAAATTATTATATACAATATATAGTATGGCTACAAACTGGTGTTAACTATTTTGTTATATTTCGTCATGTTTTATCATGCTATATTTCATCACGTTTTATCATGCTATATTTCATCATGTTTTGTTTTATTTCATCATGTTTATGCCAATTAGTACAAAAAAGAAACAAACATGTGAATAGCTGGAAACTCTATATTTATTTTGCTTTCAATATATTCACAATTTTTCAAAAAAAAAAAAAAAAAAATTTCCTCGCCATTTCAACTCCCTTGCCATTTCTAATTCCTCGCCATTTCAATTTATATGAAAATGGAAAAAAAAAAAAAGTTTTTAATTTTTTTTCGAATGATACACTTTAAAAGTGCTAAAGAATGGAAACAATTTATGAATCCTAAAATGTAAAGAAAGAAAATGAAAAATATGATTAAAGCGGTGTAACAGTTCTGATTAAACAACAAATGTATATGCATACTTCCACATATACAACACTACTCAACGAACTTTATAGAAACTAATTAATTTTTTTTACAGAGATGGAACACGAATAAAAAAAATAAGGAATGTAAGTGAAAATGATATGATACATAAACATACAATCTTAAAATATCCATATTTTAAGATGAAAAAAATAGGACAATATTCAAAAATAAAACCAACTAGCCAAACTGTTTTTAATCGAGATATTGAAGTTGTTTATGATTATAGATATTGTGATATTTTTGAAAACTTAAAAGATATTATTTCATTAAATTTGAGAGGTACAAAAATAAATTAATACTCTGTTAAATGTTAATATATATCCGAATATTTTTTTTTTTTTTTTTTTTTTTTTTTTTTTTTTTTTTTTTTTTTTTTTTGGAAATTCTAGGTATTACTATACGAGAAAAATGTACAGATAATTTGATATTCGAAATATATGATTCTCTTCAAAATAAAACATTAATTAAAAAAAAAAATGAAGGTTAAAAAATTGAGAAAAAATAATAAAATTTGCAATGTGTTGTGCAAAATGAAAAATATATTTATGTGCAGATGGTGTAATGATATATATCCTCGATAAAACAAATTCATCAAGGTGTTAATTTTTTTTTTTTTTTTTTTGTCTTTTTTTGCAGAGTTTGGTGCAGAAGAGATATTCAAGGAACTTATTGACAAACTTCGAAATATAGACGAATAAAATTTAAGAACTAATTTATTTAATTGTAGTCAATAATACATGCCCTATAATGTGTCTACATTTTATTTCACATTATATCTCACGCTTTTTTTTGCTTTTTTTTACTTTTTTTTACTTTTTTTTGTTTGTTTGTTTTTTGGACAATTTTCCAGCACGCTTTCTTTCTTTCGATTTTAATTTTTCAATAACCCTTTTAACCTTTTTATCCCTTTTTTCAGTTTTTTTTTTTTTTATAAGTTCCGCTTTTTTTTTCATGTCATCAATTTTTTTTAAAGTTCGCCTTCTAAACGATAACCAATTTTTTTCAGCTGTTTTCAACTTTTTTTTCCCCCCTTTTTCCCTCCTTTTTTTTACATCATCTACATCATTTTTATCATTTTTATAATTTACATAATTTTTTTTACTACATTTTCCAAACGTGTGTGTTTTTATATTTCGGTCAGAAGTTTGTCCAAAAATCGGCCCAGCTTTATTATCGATAATATTTCCTTTTTCGATATGCTTATTTGTAGATTTTTTATTTTTTATTTTACCTAAATATGCTGAATAAATATCTTCATCATTTGTTATAGAATAAAATAATTTTTTAAGGACACAAGATTTATGTTCACTATTATAAAAATGATATACTGTCATTTTTTTTTCATCATTTTCATTTTCTCTTATTCCTCGAAATATTTTTCGCAAAGCTAATGTATTTTCAATTTCATTCATAAATATAAAACATGAATTATTTGAGTTTGTGTTTTTTAAAAAATAATATTTTATATTTTTTAAAGTACTTACAATATCTTCATATTCTACCTTTTCAATTTTACATTTCATTTTTATTAAATTTGTTTCTTTTTCATCAGTAGATATAATAATTTTTTTTTTATTTTCATTCTTTAAAATAAATAATAATAATTCTATTTTTTCTTCGATATTTTTTGCATATACATTTTCAAAATTGTATTTTAGTTTATTATTGTTTATATATCGAAAATGCACCTTTAGCTTTTCTATTTCTTTGTTCTCCTTGTTGATTTTTTTTTTTTTTTTCCCTCCGCTCATCTCGTTTTCGTCTTCTTCCGCCTCATTTTCCGCCTCATTTTCTGCCTCATTTTCCGCCTCATTTTCCGCCTCGTTTTCCTCTTCCTCTTCCATTTCCACTTCCACTTCCACTTTATCAGCCCTTTTTGGCAAGTTCATATCGGGTTCATTATTTTCGGTTTGATCCGCTGTGTCGGTGCTGCTTCCCTCTTCGTACCCATTTATTATTTCGTTCTCAATCTGAGTCAAATAATTTTCATTAAGTTTTTCTACATTTCCGAATTTGATTGATTCCCCTATTTGTTTTTCTGTCGATTTATTTTCGTTTTCCAAAATATAATCATTAATTTCAAATATTATTGAATTTTTATTTTCTGTTACGTCAAAATATTTTAAAACATTTTTTTCGTCCATCTCGCCATTTTGAACAAGTTGACCATCAATATTTACATTTTCTATCTCGCCATTTTGAACAATTTGGCCATCACTATTTATATTTTCTATTCCATTATGTTCATCACCATGTATATAATCTTTTACATCTGACAATGTTATATCGCTTAAGTCGACACATAAATCCGTTTTTGTTTTTTTCGTTTCGCTTTCTTCTTGTTTAACTTCTCCATTATTTTGTTCGCTCTCAATATTGGCACTATTATTATCGCTACTATTTTGTTCAGGTGTTTTTTCATTTTTTTCTGAACTGTTCATAATTTTTTCATCACAAATGGTAATATTTCCCTTTTTCACCTGAACGGCAATGTTAATATCGTATGAACGAAGTAAGGTATTAATTTTTTTTATGAGATTTTTCACAGTTATAGAGCCCATATTTATATGGTTATATTTGTTTTTTGACAATATTTCCATTATATGAGTTTCCTCGATTTCGTGTATATATACAGGTAATACTTTATTGTCATTTTTTTTTTTTTTTTTTTTTTTTTTTTTTGTGAAAACATTTTTACCTATAATATCTTTTATTAAATTTTTTAAATCGCCTTCATTTATTTTTGGAACTTGTTTTTTAATGGATTGTTCTTCTAATTTATTTTGTAATAAAAATTTATATTTCTTTTCAATTTCTGTAAGATTTGTTTGGTTTATATTTTTACTTATAACATTTTCTGTCTTGCCTGAATTATGTGTTGTCTTTATATTATTATCACAATTTTTATTTTCATTTAAATCGTTAAATATTTTGTTGGAAACTTTTTTTCCCTTTCCTTCCTTTATAATATATTCATGTTCTAAATTTTTTATATATTCTAGATCTAAAATATTATCATATATTGAATTTAAAAATATTTTTTTAATCGTTTCAGTGTCATACATTTTTAATTTTTTTAAAGAACAAATAAAATTATCATGCTTATATTTTGTTAATCTTATAATGTATATCATAAAATCTGTATTAAATTTAATATCGGTTATACTATAATTTTTTATTTTTTCAATAGATTTAAAATTTTTTAAATAATTATAAATTTCTTCTCTTTTGTTCCTTTTTCCTATGCAACAAAATAATCCACTAATTGCATCAACTAGCCGAAAAAAAAAGTAGCTAAATGATTTATAGTTTTCATCCTTGCTTATTACTTTGCTAATTTTTGTACTATCTTTTTCTTTTTGTATTGATTTAAACAAATTTTCATCCTTAATATCGCTAGTAATATTGTTAGTATTATCAACATCGTTGTAAGAGTTACATAATTTGGTAGTCTCTTCATTTTTCCCTTTTAGTTTATTTATGTATGCTTCTTTTATCATTTGTATTTTTTCTTCATCATATAAATTATTTTGATCTCCTTCTAAAACCAAATTTGGACAATTTTCTTCTGATTTGTTCATAAAATTATGAACACTGTTCATGTGATTTTTTTCTATAAGTACATTAGAACTAATGTGTGTATTTATAATTCCATCACAATTATTAGTATCAACATTATGGTTTCTTTGATTATTATTAATAATATTAATTTGTTCAGATAAATTGTTCAAATTTTCATTTAATTTATTTTTTTCTCCTTTTATATTATCAATATGACAACTAGTTATTTTATTTACATTATTAACATTGTTGAATGTAAAAAAACTAAGAATATTTATAATTTCATTTACATATACGGATACATCTAAAATATTTTTTGGAAAATATTCGGAAAGTTTAAATATATAAGATGTAGTATTTATGTCTAAACAATCATTTAATTCTCTCTTTATATATGATCGTATTGCTTCATATTTTGCTGGTGTGTATATATATTTATTTTTTTTAATAATATTTATTTTTTTAAATATGTGATAGAAATATAGGTCGTTATAATCCTCTTCTTTATTTGCATTTAGAAATTTTATACTAATATTTTTATCTTCATCACAACTAAAATTATCTGTTATATTTTCTATAGTACCAACATCATTAATCTCGCCATTTTTTAAAACATTTTTATATTCATATGTAGAATGGCCAGTATTATTTAAATAAATTTTTTTATTTTTTTTTCTATTTTGTCCTTGGTCTTTTTCACTTTTTAAGATTGAAAAACTGCTATTTGTAAATCTATTAATATTTTTAATGTAACAAAAACAAAATTTTAAGAATAAAAAAAAAAGAAGAAATCGTGAGTTCATTAAAAATAATGTGTAGCTATATCTTCTTATTTTAGTAACTATTACATATACTCATAATACATTCTAAAAATGTAACTAATATTTACATATATACACACGTATATTAATTATCAGTTTTGTTATTTATGCTGAATTGACTAAAACATTTCTGATAGGATTGTGGGGGATAATAGTTCGGCTATTTGGGAATACGAGAATGGGAAAAAGTGGGAAAAATGTGAAAAATGGGGAAAAAATGTGAAAAATGTGAAAAATGCAAAAAAATACGTTTTCAAAAAATGAAAGAAAAAATTAGCACATACTCATAATAACGAAACAAATATTTTTTAAAAAGCTTAGCAAAAAAAAAAACAATAAAAAATGAAAATATAATAAAATAAATATAAAAAAAAAAAAAAAAAAAAAAAATTAGCTAGCTATACATGTTTTAAATATTAACTATGGATATAATACAAATGGATACATATATGAATATATATTATTTGTTAACATAATATAGTGATAAAATTATAGAAACAATGATAGAGAAAAAATATAATTTGAAATACTGTTGTGATGATATTTGTGTTTTTCCCAGCATAACATTATCAAATTATTGTGGTTAAAGCGAAAATAACCAAAAACACAAAAATACACATAATTTTTATACTAATATGAAATGGATTACACTTTTGTATATCTATAAAAAATGGTATCATTTATTTGTATATTTATTTATTTTTTTATTTTTTATTTTTTTTATAGATTACAAACTTAGTGAGCATTTCGGTCTAACCGCTATATCAACATATCAGCTTAAAACGAATAAAGAGGAGCATAATAGTGAGCAAAAAAAAAAAGGGAAAGTTTATTTGTATAGACTCGTGGAAAATACAAATAATAACCAATTGGAAAGAGAAAGGTATTCCTAAAATTGTCACATAATATATGTACATTGTTTAAATGTTTTTTTATTCCTTATTTAATTCTGTTTCACTCTACTTCATTTTATTTTTTCGAAGTGACTATGCACTAATTTATGAGAAAAATATAAATTACCATAGCGGAGTTCTACAATCAAGCTACCTGTTCGCAAATGATGTTAGTATTAAAAAGGGAGAAAAAAGGAGAAAAAAAGGAAAAAAAAAAGGAAAAAAAAAAAAGGAAAAAAAAAAAGGAAAAAAAAAAGGAAAAAATGATAGAAACAATTTTTGGATATTTTTTCTATTTTCCCCATTTTTTCAGAACTTAATGCTTGGCAGTATATGTGTCAATGGGCTATATTTGTCAAATGTAAGGGATGGGAACTATGATAAAATAGTTGCAACTAAAGATGAAAAAAATAACTCAGGTAAATAAAATTATATATAAACACAATATATTAATATTTCCATTTTAATATTTTTCATTTTAAAAAATTATTTTTTTTTATATAGGCCTATCTTTTGATACACTAGAAAACAAAGTAGAGTAATAAAAATAAAAACAAAAATAAAAACAAAAATAAAAATAAAAACAAAATTATCAAAATTAATAAATAAGATAATATACATGTTTAAACTTAATAATACATATAAATATTTTATGTTTATGTCTATTTTCAGCAAAATATGTGTATCATTCAGTAATGGAGATATGTCTTTTATCTCAGATGGCAATCCAGTCAACTTTTGGTAAATATATATATATATATATATATATATGCTTATCAAAATTTTACTAACTTTATTTGATATGTTACATTTTGTAAAACAGGAAAGCCCATGAGTATCACGTATGGTCGTGTGCATTCGCAGGAGATGAAAATATAATTACCACTGGTATGGTTTCATTTTTTTAAGAAATATAAAAAATTATTTTCACATGCACATATATATATAACTGTACTAGTTTTATTCCATAATATTCAACTTTTTTTTTTTTTTTTTTTATTAGGTTCTGATGATTGCTCTTTTAAAATATGGGATATGAGATCTAAAAATTGTTCCCAAAAAAATAATAGGTAATATAAATTTTACCAAATTAAAATATTATATTAAATAAATAATTGATATATATAATCCTTGTTTGTCTACATAAAACATATATATAGTTACATCTTTCAATTTTTTTTTTTTTTTTTTTTTTTATTAATTCCTATTTTTTTAGATCACATTCTCAAGGTGTTACAGTGGTTAAATTTGAATCTCTCAGCAAAACTTTATATACTGGCTCGTATGGAAAAAATAAAAAATAAAAATAAACATTTATAATGTCTAAGTTTTTATTATTACTTATAATTTATATTGTTCTATCTTTATTTCTAGATATGATAACAAAATTCGAATTTTCGATCTGAGAAATATTCAGGATCCATTACAAACAATTGATTTAAAATCAAGCATATGGAGAATTAAATTTGCATATAAGTATGTAAATAAAAAAAAAAAATTGATACTAAACATGTTTTATTTAATTTGTGTACTTTCAATAGTTATACCAAACTATAAACCCCACATATTTAACATTTTTTTATTTTTAGAAATGGATCTCTAAATAAATTACTTGTAGCAATGTGTGACGGAGGAGCTCAAATAATAAAAAAAATAAAAAACGGTATAAATAATATGCTCATATTTATTTTATGTATTTGTTTATTTTTCTAATTGAATGTTCATCATTTTTTTTTTTTTTTTTTTTTTTTTTGAAATATTCAGAATATATTTTCAAAGAAGGGATAAATAATAATAATGAATTAACCTACGGAATAGATGGGATACAAATTTTAGACAATCATGAAAAAAAAAAAAAAAAAAAAATTTATATGTCTTGCTCTTTTTATAATAAAGAGGCTCAATTGTGGTTTGAGTGAAATGCAACTTGCAAAAAAACCAAAAAAAACAAAAAAAACAAAAAAAAACAAAAAAAAACAAAAAAAAACAAAAAAAACCAAAAAAAAACAAAAAACCCCCCCCAAAAATTATTAACTTATCCAAAGGTTTGTAAATTTTATTTTATCTATCATATCAGTTTTATATGCCCTACATATGATATTCATTTATTTTTAAATTCTTCCCATATTACATATGTCTTTATTTTTAATTTTTTGGTTTTTTTGTTTTTCTTCTTTTTTTCATTTATGGACTCTCGCCATATTCACCGCTACACTCCCTTTCGTCAGCATCGTCAGCATCGTCAGTATCGTCCGTATCGACTGAATTGTCAGATTCGGGATATTCATTTTCCATAGATGTGTCATAATCATCGTAATATTTTTGGTTGGTTTTATCAAATCGATTTGGATCATAACTTTCGTTTGAATTGTCATCACTTTTTGTTTTTGAATTGTTTACATCTGATTCCAAATGTTCTTGTTCATTTTCGTTTATCCAATTTGGTGATTCCAAATCTTCTGTTTCGCTAGTATTAAATATCTCAATCCATGTTGTTAGATATAAAAGAATTTCATTAAAAGATTGTAAAGTACTTTGTGAATATTTTCCATCAATATTATATATATATGGGTAATCAAATTTTTTATAATAAAAAAAATGTTGAACTTTTGAAAAAAAAACATGACTCTGTTTGTTTAAATTTTTATTTAAAAACATAAATAAACAAGATCTTTTAAAAAAAGAAATATCATAAAATATTTCATCTTTATCCAATAAAAAAACATAATTTTTTATTATTGATTCTATTGAATATAAAGGTACAAAATTTTTGTTGAAAATATGAGAAAACGTTATTTTATCAAGATCTACATATTTTCTTTTTTCCAAATTTGGATTATATTCGTCATCCTTTTCTTTTTTTTTTTCTTCTTTTTCTTCTTCCACATCCCATGTGTAAAAGTCCTTAAAAATATTATCATTAGTTTTAATAAAATTGTAAAAAAGTTTTGAACTTATATCATCCATACATATAACATAAACATTTTTTATCTTAAAATAAAAAATTAATAATATTAATAATCTCTTAATAATTTGTTCATTTTTTAAATAACTTTTTTTATTATCATATTCATCATTATTTATTTCATTGTCTAATTGAGGATATATACACAACCCTTGTGTTAGATATCCAATTTTATCACAAATATTTCGAACACTAATATTTAATTTTTTATCATTTTGACTTAATAATAGAATTGCTTTATCTGCTTCAATATTTATTTCTTTCACATAATTGAATATTTTTTTTTCTTTTTTTTCTTTTTTTTCTTTTTTTTCTTCATTTGGTACTTTTATTATTATTGATTTTTTTTCGTTATTTAAAAAATGCATATCATTGATTTTAGGTACACTTAAATAACAATAATTATTTACATAATTTTCTTCAATTTCTTTTTCATTTTTTTTCATCCTGATTTTTTTTATGAACTGGTCCATCTCTTCTTTCAAAGAAGCACACGAATATTCAAAAAATTGAAACTTGTTTATTTTTAAATTATTTAAAAATCGATTTCCATTTAAAACTTTAAATATGTCAAACTTTTTTAGGTCTTCAAAATTTTTTTGCAATTTAGAAAGCTTCTGATTAAGATCTATCATTTCGTTTATTTTTTCTAAAGACACTTCTGGCCCCCTTCTCAGTTCGTCACCATCGCCATCATCATCATCACCATTATCACTATTGCCACCCATTTTGCCACCCATTTTGCTACCATTTTTTTCTTCCGTGCCTAATAAATTTGAATCACCTTTTTCCGTTGAGCCGTTTTCATCCCCTTCATATACTAATGATACATGTTTGTTTATTTCTTCTGTTTTTGTTTTGCTAACTTTTTTTACTTGCTCAATGGCACTTTTATATTTTTTAAGATACTGATATTTAAGATAAATAATTTTTTTGTGTATTATATTTTTGAAATTATGTAATTCTTTTTCTGAAATTGTTTGAATAAACTCTTCATTTATTTTAAAAAAATATCTACCTATACTGTCTTCAATACATAAATTTGATTCTCCTTTATTTTTATTCAAAACTTGTGATTCTAAAAATAAACTAATTTTATTATAGTTTTCCTCTTCGTTATTTTCGTCCACTTTCGAATTATTTATTGCCACTCTATGAAGATCATAATTTAAGTCACATAAGTTTAACAAATTATTATTTTTAAGTTTATTTATCCGTTCAATTTCTTTTTCCCATAGTGATGTATTATTCTCATCTTCTGACTTGGCTTGCTCTTTATGTTTCGGTATGTACATGCTATCACCACCAATATTATCACCACCGATATTATCACCACCAATATTATCATTACCAATATTATCGTCCCCATTATTGGGGCTGACCTTGCTTTGGTTTTTCCCTTTTCCACTTATTTGAGATATTTTATCTCCTTTATTTTTTTCCTTTTGTTCTTTCTCATATTCATATATTATATCATTTAAGATGTCATTATATTCATTATCTCGATTTATGTCAAATTGACTATAATTATTATTATTTGTGTTATAAAGTTTGTGACTAAAATTGTTATTATTTTGTGTGTGCTTGTTTTCTATATTCTTAATTTTTTTTATATTTAAATTGAAAATCGTTTTTCTATTATATTTTGTACCACTAAAAAATACATTGCAAAAATATAAAAAACAGTAAACCTTTTTCATTAAGATTGATGATAAAACAGTTGATTAAAGAACGATGTGATAATGCAACAACTCTCCAAAAAAAAAAATTAAAAAAAAAATTTAAATTATTTTCATAGCATAATAGAACAAGAATATAAATAAAGACTACTTAAAAATTTTATCACAAAGTCCATTAATACATTACACGTCATGTGTGTTTTCATTAAAACTTTTAGCTAAAGTTGTTATTTTTTAGTTATTTTTTCAAACATTTCAAACATTTCAAAAAAATAGGAAATAAAATGTAAAATATTACAAACTAATAAACACACAATGTATATTAGTTAGATAGTCAGTAAAAAAAATCATATGTAAATAAATAAAAGCTATTTTAAATTTCTCTCCTATATCATTTCAAAAAAAAAAAATAGCTATAAAATATTTTCTTTTCTTTATTGGAGCGAGAAATTATAATTTATATTAAATACTACAATAATGTTATAGAACATTTAAATGAGAAATATAATATCTTTTGCATAATTTTGGTATATTGATTAATGTTTCTCAACTTTATTGTTATTAGAACTAGCTAAATATTTTAGCTAGCTTAATTTGTAGCTTTTTTTTTTTTTTTTTTCAGACTTTACATAAAAATTATGTCAGTGACATATTTTTTTTGCCATCATTTTCTCAATATTACACCATCAAATAAATTTACAAAAAAAATTTTGAAAAATATAAGGATTATATGAATATGTCCATAACCTTTACATATCTTAATTATCTATCACTATATTTATATAGTTGGTATAAAAGATAATTCTACTTGTGAAATACACAAGCAAATTGTGTTACTCATTTTTGTATAATGCTTAAAAGCTAGCTCGTTTTGAAATGATTAATAAATTTAAACAAATAAATGGAATATTAAAAAATAATACAATTTTTTGTGAAGGCCGAATTTTTTCTAAAAGTATTTTTTTTTATAGCATAAAAATTATTAACAAAGAAAATAAAAATGATATTAAAACTTATGGACATAATAAAAATGGAAAAAAAAATAAAAAAAATGATGAAGATGACTGTGATACCATAAATGTGTGTAAAAATATAGACCATAAAGAAGATTTAATAAAATCACAAAATAATTTAGTAAAATTTAGTAGGAATAAATCAATTTTTTATGAAAGTGAAAGAATAATAAAATGTGAAAGTGGAGCAGGAGGAGATGGCGCTTTTAGTTTTAAAAAATTTAAAAGAAAAGTTTTTGGAAATTTAGGGATACCTAATGGAGGAAAAGGGGGAGATGGTGGAAGTATATATTTGTGTTATTCATCTGTTAAAGGAAATATTAATCATAAAAATGTTGGAAATAAAAAAAATGATGATCAAAATAAACATATTTTTATTAACAACTTATCAGAGTTACCTTGTGCTATATTAGCTACAAATGGAGGGAAAGGAAAAGCAAATCAATTGAGAGGAAAAAATGGTACCAATATTTTTTTATATTTAAACAAAGTTTGTCATGTTTATAAAATTTTACCAGATCAAAATGATAAAGATAATAAGGGTAACATAAATGGGAATTATTTGTGTCATGATAATAAAGTTGATAAGAATAAAAATTTTCCAAACAATTTGGATAATAACATAAAATTAGAAAAAAAAACAAATGAAGAGAATACAATAAATGGAAATTTATATGAAAAAAAAGAAAAAAATATAATTTATTATAAATCGAATTATGAAGAAAATGTTTATAACATTATAAAAAAAGAAGATCCTGTTTATCTTAAAAGAAATCAACATATTTTAAAACAAATAAAAACTATGGACCAAAACGTAAGAAAAGAAACATATATTGGACTTTTGTGTGAAACAAATAATTGTATTTTACTATCAAAAGGTGGAATAGGAGGTAAAGGGAATAATATGCAAAACACATTTTCATTTGAAAAAGGCCAAAGTGGTGTTATTAATTATATACGTGTTGTATATAAATGTATTAGCGATATATGCTTTATAGGATATGATGGAGTTGGGAAATCAACTCTCTTATCTTTAATTACGCATCAAATTCACACTGTTAATAATTTATACATATTGAAAAAAATATTTTTTAAAGACAATTACCAGATATCGGTGGCAGATTTTTTTAGTGAAAAAAGCGAAACTTCTCAAAATGACGAGAAAAATAATATAACTTTTAATATTAATCCCAATTTTATGAAATATATGGAGTTAACTCACCTTCTTGTAATAATTCTTGACATCAACATGGATGTATTTGCTCAGTTTTGCAGCATCAGGTATACCTATATGTTTGCATTATATGGGGCTACTCCCAATAACTAGTCCCCCGCTTTTGCAAAAAATGAATAGTTATACAATTTTGCAAAGGCGTTTTCTCCCCATTTTAATAAATTTTGTGTATCGTTTTTTTTTTTTTTTTTTTTTTTTTTTTTTTTTTTTTTTACAATATATTGTATTTGCATTTTTCATCCTTTGCAGGGACGAACTAAAGCGGAAAGATGACCATATATATCAAAAACCTTACATTGTCGTTATAAACAAATGTGACTTAAACTTCAAAGAAAAAATGAATAAGGTGGAGGAAGCTTATAAAGGAATAAAAAATTATGATGATAATATTCCCATTTTTTTTGTCAGTGCAAAATACGGAATGGGAATAACAGAATTTGTCAATTGTCTAAGGAATTGTGTACAAAAATTAAAGCATAATAATAGTTTTTTTTCAAGTTTATAAAAATAATATAAAATAGCATGCGCTATATATAGTTAGCATTATATAACTGCACACATTTGTGCATGAAATTTTATGAACGGAATGAACAATTTTGGCTAGTAAATGGAAAATGATGTCAAAATCGCATGAACATATCAGGTTTTTATAATAAAAATTAGTATATTTATGAACAAAAACAATAATATAATGTGTCATAAAAAAAACAAATTAAATTCTATATATTATGAATAGTTATAGAAATGTATTAAAAAAAAATATATAATACGAACTATTTACGGTATTTTTTTTTTATCACAAATGATTAAAATAGTGTAATATGAAAATATACACTTTTTGACAAAATTCGGAAATCTTATATATTTTATATTGTTTTATTTGATGAAAAATATATTATATACAAATTTAGAGATATATACTTAGGTGTGTTAATTCGACACATTCTTTGTATATTTTTACGAACAAATATTTTTAATTTTGCATAATTTTTTTCATATTTGTTGCTTCGTTCAGTAAATAATTATTATTTTCTGAAGTTTTAAAATATGTTTGTTTTTTGTAATATTTTTTTTTCTTTTTTTAAATTTTATTGATACATATCAAAGGTGTTATGATTAGAATAATCGACATGCTTACTAAAGTTATTTTGTTTTAAATGCATATTATCCCTTTTATCATTAACTATGTGTTTTTTTTTATATTGAACTATGGACAAGTCTGTTATTTTTTTCATATAGATATTTTTTTTAGGAAAAAGTGTGTCTCATTTTGGCTAGCACTTAATAAATTGCAATACTTTTTATTTCTTTGGATTTTTTTTCAATTTCTATTTAATTGGGTGTATCTTTATATGAGAGAAAATCAATATATTCCTTTGAATTATTATATCTCTGATTATTTAATAGGAAATTATTTTGTGGGGATACTATATTATTTGAATAAAAAGAAAAGCTATTTATTTTGTCATTACATATGGCACTATTTAATAAAGATAATTTTGTACTTGATATAGAGTTATGATTCCATATATCATTTTCACTTTTAACATTTGTATCATTAGTGTGTATATTATTAAAATAACCAGTTTTCGGATATAAATTAGAGTTTTTTTCATATTCAAAAAGCATACATTTATTTATTTTTGTATTTTTGGTGGTATTATCATAATAATTATTTACTGTATTATCTAAATAGTCACTGCTACGAAATATATTAACATCACATTCTGTGATTAAATTGTTTGTGATTAAATTGTTGGTGATTAAATTGTTTGTGATTAAATTGTTGGAGATCAAATTGTTGGAGATTATTTTTTTTTTTTCATTATTATTATTAATGAATATTTTATTTTTACCCATATCGATAGTATTAGTTGTTGTGGTTGTAGAATTGCTATTATTGTTATTTTCTTCAATTCCATTAATATTGTTATTTATAAGATTAATTTTTTTAAAACAATGAGAATCAGTATCTAAATTATCATTACTATAATTGCTCATATGAATTTCACCATCCATTTCATCCATACATTTATTGTCAGTAGTGTCAATAAAGAATGAAGAAAATTCTGGATTGTTAATAAAATTACTATCTTCAATGCTATACAAATTTTCAAAACTTGGATTCATATTATTATCATCTGGATCGTCAATACTAAAATATCCATTATTATGAACACAGTTAACTATATCATCTCCGTTATATAAATCATCAGAATAATTGACATCATTTTCATCATGATAATTATCTATAAAATGATCCTTATTTTTATTTTCACTAAGTTTTATATCTATATCATTATTTAGATATTTCACATCAATATGATTTTCATGTTCATATTCATTTATTTCTTCTATATAATTTTTTAAATCATTTTGAATACCATCTTCTTGTTCAAATATAATATTTGTCTTGTTAATTTTTTTGTAATACATTTCATCATTTAGATGATTCAGAAGAAGATCATTGTTATTTTCATTATTTCTGTTAAACACGTTCGAATTGTTATTTGAATTTACTACATTCATTTGCTGTGTATCGAAATAAATATTTTTTTCATTTTTATCATAGTGCACTAAATTATTGATCTCGACCTTACTATTATTATATAAGGAATTATTGCCACTATTTGTATTTAATTTTGTTTCAAAGGCATTAAATTTGTTCTTCATATTATTAGACACACTTATTGTCACATTCTTAGATTCCTTTTCAATACCATCAAATTGCAACGAATTGGTCATATATTCATTATATATATTATATTTATTCTGAACTAAATAATTATTGTTATCTTCTGGCACCGATTGAATAGAATTATCTTTAAGCACATTAATAGTTCCTTCTTTTTCAATTTTGTAATATTTGTTACCATTTTTTTGATTATACTTATTGGTTAATTTATTAGCACAGCTAACCAGGTTGTTATTAACACAGCTATTGTTAACCTTTGCATCTATATTGTTATATGAACCCAAATTAGAAGATGGTGTGTTCCTTTCTTGGAAAACACAATTTCCAGATTTATTTACACTATTATAACTATGATATTGTTGATTTTTGTCATCAGGGTTATTAATAAAATTATTTTGATTCGTTGTTTTTTCCGAGCCCGTTTTTGCCAACTTTGTGTCGACAAGATTCGAATAATCATTTTGAGAATTTATTGAAACATTTTTATTATCTTCAAAATATCCAAAATTATTCTGATATTTATAATTAGACAGACCATGATGTTGATTATTATTATTTATTAATAATGTAGAAAAGTTAGTATTTTCAGTATTTATATCTTCTATATATTTTTGATGATTATCATTATTTTTTTTTTTTATTTTATATTTTTTAATCAAAGAATAAATATTCAGAATTGGAGAAACATAAAATGTTTTATTTATATCTAAACAATTATTTATTTTTTTTTTATAAAAAAAGTTCCATATATTATATTTCGAATCGTTCCAGTTTTCTTCTACACCTTCTTCATCCTTACAACAATTATTACTCTTATTTATATCATCATCAGTTTCATCATTTGCATAAGAACTATTAAATATGTTTTCTATTTTTTTAAATAAAAGCACATACTCACTATTGCTACTGCAATTGCCATTGCTACTACTATTGCTATTACCATTACCATCACCATCATGCTCGGTATCAAAATCGATATGATACAAATAGTTAACTAAATGGTTTCTCTTGTTAATATTATTATCGGTTATATTATTTTCACTTTTTTGAAGATCATCTTTTACTAATTTAGCATAATTATCACAATTAGCATAATTAGGGTTATCTTCTTCCTGCTCTATTTTATTTATGGTAAACAAAATCAAACGCATATTTTCATTTAATTCATGTTCTTTATCTAAAGACTCAATTATCTCATTTTCCTTTTCATTAAAATCAAATATATTTTTTATATTTTCTTGTATAAAAAAAGGTAGCTTATTTATATTTTTGTATTTTAGATCAATATTTACACTTTTTTTTTTTTTTTTATTTGATTCTAAACAATTTGATAACTTTGTATTTTTGTCCGTTTTTATTGCATCTACTTTTTCGTTTTCCTTTTCGTTTTCCTTTTCGTTTTCGTCCAACTCAGTTTCATATTCCTCCTCAAAATTAACAGATCCAGAATAATAATGATAATAAAAATCATTATCTTCAATAAATTTTAAATGTGTAAAAATTCCATCAACTTCTTTTTTAAATATTTTGCAATTTTCGGGAGTTTGATATTTTCGATGTTGAATATGAGTTCGATGTAAATTCGCATTAGGAATATAAAGCTTGTAATATTTATTAAAAGGGTCAGATAAAAGTAAATTCTGTAATTTTTTATAACCAAAATGTAAACTGTTTAATTCTTTTTTATATTGAAGAATAAATTGTTGTTTCAATTGAGCAAGTACCAAACCATTTGGTCTATGATCTACTAATAATGAAATAATATCCATGACTTCATTTAAGGTTTTACAAATTTCATAATTATAACTTTTTATTTTTGGATATAATTCATCAGCACTTTTTTCACAAGCAGATACTGGTAATAAAATACGTTGGGAATATACAAATATTCCTTTATGTATTGCTAATTGAACCAAATGTATAATATCTCCTAATCTTTTAAATTTAAATTCATTAATTTTTTCTTTTAATTTAGCAGCAAATGCATATCTACCACCATTAAACATGTAAGATTTTATTTTTTTATTTGGAGAAGAACAAAATATACATGTATTTGTTTCTACACAATTATTTTTATCTGTTGTAACAACATTTTTAGAATCATTACTCATTTTATCATTATTTCCTATTTCTATATTGTTAGATGTAGAAATGGGATTCATTTGAGTATCTATTTTTGGATTTTCTTTAAATTGTAAAATAGATTCAGATGTGTTATTTTTTTCTTTCATATTTTTATCACAAATCAATTGATTTAAATCAGGACTAAAAACGGGTTCAAGATCTTTTTCTAATTCTTTTAAACATAATATTTCGGAAATACCATTTTGAGAATTTATATTTATATTTGATAAACAATTACAATTATCATTATTATCTTCATTTTGTTGATATCTCATCATTTGTATTGCAAAATCATTTAATAACATCCAATCTCTTTTAGTAAATATATTATTTAAAGTATGACTATCAACAAATCCTTTAAAATTTGGAGGTTCTTCATTTAGATATATAACACAACCAATCTCCCCTTTTATTCTTACTTCTATTTTTATATTACATATATTTGTTAATTGTAATAAAATAAAAGCAATTTCAGATGCAGACCAAAAATTATATTTAATATAAATTTTCATTTGATTTGCTACATCTCCTAAATATGCTTTAATACCTTCTTGATATAAAAAAATAACAGATTTATAAAAATAATATTTTAATTTAAATACAAATGCATCTAAATCTAATGATTCTTTTTTAATTATTAATAGAACCCGTTTTAACCATGTATTCTCTATAAGGGGTTCTATTATATATTTATCATTATAAAAAATATTATCTTTTATTAAATCTGCATAAGGAAATTCGGTTTCATTATTACCATTTAAATAACCATTATTATTTCCTTTATCCTTTTCTAATTTGTCATAATTTATCGTTGTATGTTTCGAATTTTTTAAACGAAGTTCCACATTTTCGGAAACATTTTCAACATCAAATGTGTCACTAGACTGCCACAGTAAATTGGTATTGCCACTGCCATTGCCATTGCTATTGCCATTGTTGATATTATTATTGTTGCTATTGCCATTCCCATTTTGCGAGCCCAAGTCGTTTGGATACACTACCCATGTTAGCCCTCCTTTTTTAAAATTTTCCAAAGAATTCATATTTTTAAAAATGTACGAATTTAGAATATTATTTTTTTTTAACTCAGATATGATTCTACTATTTTCCTCTGATAAATTAATGTCTCTATCGATTATTTCTTTAATTTGTTTAACATAAACATCATCATTAACATTTAAACATGCATTACACAAATTTGTACTAAAATGCTTATTTGCATTTTTCTTTTTACTACTATTTCCATTATCATTATTATTAATTTTATCAATATTATTAATAATATTATTATTGTTTTTTTTTTTATTATTATTTGATTCTATTATTGAGTCTTCTTCCTGTTTTGTAATTTTGATACAATTTTCGTTACTATTTTTGTTATGATTTTGACTTTTTCCCGATTTATTTTTTTTTGATTTTTTTTTTAAATTAAAAGAATTATTTATATTTTCAACAGATTTTGTACTTGTAGGAATATTGAGAAATTTATTATTTTGGTTTTTTATGCTATTTTTTTCATGTCTATCTTTTCCATCAAAAGTTCGAAATGAGTTATAGCTATTATGAATTGAATTATAATTATTAATCAATTTTTTGTATATATCATTATATTTATATCCTCCATTATTATTAATATTATTTATATTTTCGTTGTATATACTAGTATATCCTGTTCCAGTACCAGAAAAGTTCTTCGTAATATTCCCTTTTTGTATGGGTATCACATTAATGAATCTATTTTCATTATATTTTCTATTTAGATAATTTGGTCCCTTATATTTTTTAGAATCTGTTTTTATCGTTTCATTTTTTTGTAATTTGTTGTTTATTTTTTGTTTCTGAAATAAATAAGTTCCATCTTCTTCATTCTCTGAATTTAAGATCGTTGCCATTTGATGCATACTACTACTAACATTATTGGGATCATTTTTTGAATAAGCTATATTTTCTTTATTCAAATTATTATAAATATTATTTTTATAATTTTTTTTTTTTTTTATATTTTCATAATTTATTTTTCGAATTCCAGATCCCGTCACCATTTGATTTCGGTTATTGTAATCCTCGTAATTTTGTCCTTTATAAATATTTTTCATTTTTCCATTATTATTATTATTTACATCGTTTTCGTTATTATCGTGTGCATTAACGGACCGATTGTAATAAGTTTCATTCCTAATCAAACTAGTATTTATGTTACCAGTTTTATCACTCATTTCGTGATCTGTTTTTTTAGTAGAATTTTCTTTTTTCATTTCTTTATTTTTATTAACAGAATTATTCTGCATATTAGAATATATAGCATTCGTGAATATTTCACTTAACGGATTTTCTGAACGATATGTCTTTTTATTAATATTCTTATATTTATCAGAATAATTTATATTATTATATGATTCTTTATTTACAAGATTTGTATTATTATTTGTATAAACAATTCTTGAGCAATTATTCATGTTAGTGTTATTTTTTTCATAAGGAGTTTTAATTATTTCTTTTGTTTTTCGATTTTCTAAATTATTGTCTGTATTTCGATTAGACATATCAGTAACTAATATACATTTTTTTTTGCTTTTATTTTGATCCATGTTTGTATAATTTATATTTTCATTTTGCTTATTTTCAATTTCATAACAATTTGTTTTATTATATTTATAATAAATGTCATTTCGTAATAGATACGACCCTTTCTTGGTATTTTCAAATTCATTATTTTTATCTACATGCACATTATACTTTTGATAAACATTTCCAATAATAGATGTTCCTTCTTTACTATTAAATTTGTTTCCTGACATATGCATATTATCATAGTTATTATTTTTTGAATAACAATTTATATCAATGTCATTAAATTGAGAAAATTTCTTATATTTATTATAATTGCCAATTATATATGAACCCTCATCATTATTTTCGTTATATTGTATAAGATATTTATCACATGCCTCTTTTTGATTCACTTTGTAATCCATGTCTTTATTCTTTAATATTGTGTTATGATATTTTTTTTTTTTTTTTTTATTTGAATATGCAACAGTTATATATAAGTGTGTTGCACTAGCTATATATAATATTTTTTTTGTTTGCTTGTTTGTTTGTTTATTTTTTGTGCATCAATACGGAAACAATATAAACATATGAACAAAAATGCTTTTATAGCAGTGTATATAAATGCATAACATATACAATTATATATATGATATGCTAATAAGTTGTAGAAATTTTGCACATAGTTATATGCCAATTCATTTAGAATACAAAAAAAAACATAAAAAATGAGTTAGACATCACAAAAAACAATTATATATACATGTATGCATGTATGTATATATTGGTGACAATTTCCATCTATTGTTATGTATGAATTCTGGCTAAAACAATATTACATTAATCTAGTAACAAAACTAAATATAAAAATATGTGAAATAAAAAGTTAAATGATATAGGATATAATATATTCACACCTGTAGGTATGAAAATATAAAAGGGTAGGATATATGTGTATAAATAAAAGTGCTAACGAAATGTTGCCAAAATTTTAGCATATAGCGCTTATCAATTATAAAAATGTAAATAATATGGTTATAAAAAATAAAAATGTAAGAGACAAGACAAAAACAATTTAATATTTTCTTAAAAATTAAATTATTTAGATAAGTATATTTATAAATAAATAATCTTTTCTCTTTTAATTTTTTTTTCATATTTTTTTGCATTATTATTCATTAATATTATATTAACGTAATGCACACAAATATTTTTTAATAATACTGAACATAATAAAAAAATATATACAACATATATATATATATATATTAATATGTTCTCGGATTTTTAAAATATACACAAATATAAATGTGTAACAAAAGCATATTATTTTTTTTATACATATTTATATAAGTGTAATAAATAATAATCTATAAAACAAATAATATACTATATAGTATGCATATAAAATAGTGATATTAACATGTTATATATTATAGTATTCATTTTTAATACACATTTTAAATTTCATATGATAAATAGGTGAAAAAGGAAAAGTCTTACCAAAATAGGACAAAAAAAAAAACGACAAAAATATATTATGTTTTTTGCACACTTATAATAATAAATATGTGTATATATAATATTTAGATATAGTTTTCTTTTTTATGCTCATTTTCTCTTTATTGCATATTGATACACATAAAACAACATAATAGGTAATAAATGTCTTTTGCTTTTTAATTAAAACGGATTAAATATATGTACATGCAGGACAGTATACATATATATATGCATACAAGCATGGCTATGTATAAATATATTTATATATACAAGCACATATTCACATATTATTACATTGCAATTTTAAAACAATATAAAGTTAATGCATTGTACTGTTTGAAGAAGTTCTTTTATAACATGCTACGATAAATTATTAATATAATATTAGTATTTTCTAATATTATATTGTTTTTTTGATTTAAAAAAAAAACTAATATATGAAACTAAGGTCATAAATGCATATATACATATAGTATCTACATTACTAGCTATTCACATAAGGATAACTAAAAGCTGTGGTCACAATTAGCTAGTATCTAAATTGATAAAAAAAAATACCAAAAATTGAATCAACATAGGAAAGCATATACGAAAAAAGTAAAAAAGACATAAACATTAAAAGGGTATATATTAATCCAATGTATCAAGAGGCAATATACAAAAAAAAATGATGATAAGCATCAAGATATTAAAAATGGATACATAACAAAATGTATATGTATGGTTATGAAAGATACAAAAAAATAAAAATAATAATAATAATAATAAAATATTTGGGAATATAATTGTGTATTTCCCAAATTGTATGCAACAAAAATACAAAAACAAGCCAAAGCAACAAATGTAAGTATTACAAATTTTTTCAATAAAAAAAACCCATATTTAATTAACGTGAGAAATTAGGACATAAATATTACATTATGTAAATTGACACGCTTGTTAATCATTTCAAGAATAGGAATACGAAAAAATGAAACAATGGTAAAATCTTAGTGCAAAATAAGAATACAAATATATATCTTATTTCATAATTATATGCACGTATTTGCATATGCATAAAGCTTAGCAACAAATGTACTTTTATTTTTCGTATGCCTTATATATGCGTCTTGGTTTATGATTAAAACGATATGTGTATATAATATAACACGAGAAAATAATATATTTAATAAATAAATCAATAAATGTTTAAATGAATAATACATAATTTGACAAACATAATGTAATATGGTTAAATAAATAATGTATGTGTGTATACCTCTTTGTATTTTTATTTCATTTTTAGTATACGTATTTTTTTTTTTATATACAAAAATTAGTTGCAATTATATGTGATCAAAAATAAAAACCATCGGGGCATATAATTATGTTAAATGCATTTGCATTATGTATTTATTCAAGGAAATTAAATCTATATACCCCTATACAATATATTGCAAAACTTAAATACATGCACAAAAAAAAAAAAAATGAAATAACTAAAAGGAAATATGGATAATATTTTTTTTTTTTTTATTCCGTGTTCATAAAAATAGCTTTTTATTAAATATTTTTTTTTCATATTTTCATATTTTTCATTTTTATATTTACATTTATTTCGTATTTTTTTACACACTATTCTTTCACTAAATAAAAAATGGAGAAATACACTCTCTGTTATTTTCTTACCACATAAACAATATTACATATTGTGATTTATTTCGTTATTTGTTAATTATAAAGTGGGCAATTTTAAATATTTATTTTTTCAATTAGCTAATTTTATTCCCCTTAATTTTTTTTATTTAAATGAAATAAAAAGAGCAACCTTTAAAATGACACACTATTATCATTATATTAGGTTAGGGGTTATTTACTTATATCATAATTTTTAATTCCAATAAAAAAAATAAAAAAAAAAACCTGCACACATTTACACACACCAAATAATAAATTATTTTTTACATTAACAAGCAATATTTTTTTTTTCAATTTCTCCTTAAATTTAATATATATAGCCATAATTTGATTAGCAACTTTTTAAGTGTATATGAGATATCATAATGTATATATTCATACACACTAGTATGTATAATCTTATCAAACACTTTTTGGATGATCATATTAATACATATGCTATAATTAATATCGAAAAAATAACATAATTTTTAAAACTATTAAGAAAAAAAAATTAACTTTAGTACAAAATTTATAATTTTCTTCTCTCTTTAAAACGAAAAAATTATGTATATATAAATATGGCCACTTTTAAATCATTTATTGTATGTTTTGGTCTTTTTCGATTCTTATTTTTCGTACTATGAATATTTTCTTATAAAGAATGTCTACACATATATTAATTTATGTGTGTGTCTATATATATAAAGGTCATACATTTTAAGTCAAATATTTTTGGAATCTTATATGCTTTATAATTAAATTTTTTTTTTAAAAAGGAGCAAAAAAATATATACGTGGATATTAGCATACATCAATATTCATACGTATGCTGATATATGCAAAGTGCACACTTTTAAGGCTACTTCTGATTTATATAAACGATTAAGACGCAACTTCATATATAATATGTATATGCGCGTGTTCCAAAGATACTATATAAATATGATACGTTTGCTTGTGTATATTTCTTTTTTTCTCTCCAATTTTATATGTTTCCACGAAACAGGATAATTAACTTATTTTTCTTGAATGCAGTTATACGCTCTTTCTAATCATTGAAATTTATAAAAATCATAAAACATACGAAAATGTACAAAAATGTACAAAAATAATACAAACATTTTGTGTGCAATTTGATGTTCAGTCTATGTAATATATATATATATACATATATATATATATATATTTTTTTTTTTTTTTTTTTTTTATGTACCGATTCATAAGCCCATTGCATGAAACGCAGTTGGATATGGTATAAATTAATATTTGTTGATATAGCTATTTCAATTGATTGTTAATTTTTTCGGTCTTTTTGAAGAAGAGAAATTGAGCGCCACATAAAGACGCCCAAGTGTACCTATGTATGTAAGCCCATAAGGAAGTAAGGAAATAAGAAAATAGGGAAGTATATATATATATATACATATACATATATACATATAAATGCGTGCGTGCGTGTAGAGAAGCAGAGATAATGCATTTCTCGAGCAGATTAAATGTTAAGATAAATTGTAAGAATGAACATATCTATATGTGGTACACTCCAAACTAAGCAAATACTTTTATAAAAAACGTTATTAACTATATAATTTTAGTAAATGTATATATAGAATAAGTTAAACAGTAATTAGAAAAGAAAGGCATATGTGTCTGTATAATATTCACACAAAAGAAAATAGATGAAATCATGAAAGAGATGATAATAATAATAATTTGAATAAACATATTTAAAAAGGTTTAAACAGATTTAAAAAGGTTTAAACAGATTTAAAAAGGTTTAAAGATAATGAACTCGACACACAATTATATCGAATATTCTTTTTCAAATGTTGACAATTTGGATATGAATAAATGTGTTGCAAACAATTGTATCGAAAGTGTATATAGCTATGACGATGTTAATGAGAAAAGAGATTGTATCATAAATAAAACAACAACTATTAGTGATAGTAATAATAGTAATAGTAATAGTAATAGTAGTAATAGTAATAGTAGTAGTGTGGTTAAGCCAATTTACACGGGAAATATAAATGTGGTAGAAATCGATTATGTACAAGGCATAATAAAAAATAACTATGATGATATAAATGTTGGGGAAAAAAATGGGATAATAAATCGAAATAGAAACACAGATGATGTATTAACAATTGTTGAATGTGGTAAAGGAGGGAATATAAATGGGAATAGAAACCAAAATAGAAATATTTGCATGAATCAAAATATATCAAATTTAAAATTGTGTAATAACTTAGATATGAGTTTTATTTATAATACTTATGATAAAAATGGATTGTTGTATTGTAAAAAAATAAAATTTCATGTAAAAGGAGATAATATCAATGATCATATAACCCCTTTAGTTGTAAAAATAAATACTTTAAAAAATAATATGGGGAAACAATATATGAGATTAGAATTAAGTGATGATAAAAATGAGTCTTTTTTTTATTATCTAGATTTATTTGAAGAAAATTATGAAAATATAAAAAAAGAACAAAAATTAGTTATCAATTTTAATTTATTTCCATTTAAATTTATTGATTTATTGGAAGAATGTGTTTTAGAAAATGAGCAATGTGAAGATATAGAAGATCAGCGTTTAAATGCAGTTCTAATATTGGAAAATATTGTAAAAGAGGTTAATACAAAAGGATATGGACGGGATGGATATATTTCTAGTTATATTAACAATAATAATGATAATAAATTTAGTGGTAGTACATATGAAAAAGGGGTTCTGAATCTAGTAGAAATAAATCAATTCAAAGAACTAACACATCTATCATTAGTTCTAAAAAAAGCAGACAATGAAAATGTTATAAAATATTTATGTAATAATATAAAATATATAAAAGAATATAGTGAACATGTAATTAAAAAATTAAATGAAGAAATAATTAATAATAATAATAATTGTATCGAAATAAAAACTTTACAAAAAACTATAGAAAATATGGATATAAAAATAAAAAATATAAAATGTAATTTCAATCATACCATGAATAATGAAATACAAAACTTAAAGGAAGACCATCAAAAAATAATTGAAAGAAAAGAAGAAATGTTTATTTTAGAAAAAAATGAACTAAAAAAAGATGTCGAAATTTTAAAACAAAAATGTAATGAATATAATGAAATAAATAAAAATAATGAAGAAAATATAATCCATTTAAATAGTAAAATAAATAAACTAATAAATGAAATAAAAGAAAAAAATGATTATTTATCAAAATTAACAAAAGAAAAGGAAATTATAGAATGTGAAAAATGTAAACTGGAAAAAGACAATAATTATTTTACTATCGAATTAAATAACTTAAAAACAAAATATGAAAAAGAATGTGAAAATAATATATCAAATAACACAAGTTATGAAAGTATAAAAATAAATAATAATAATCTTGAATCAGAATTAAAAAAATACAAAGATAGAAATGGAAAATTAGAAAAAGAAATAAATATAGCTATTGATGAAATTAATAAGGGAAATGATATTATTACAAAATTACAAACACAATTAAAAAAAATTAAAGATAAATTAAAAAATAAAACTCTAGAATATAATAATCTTGAAAAAAATCATTCTCAAAATATGATCGAAATGACTAAAATTCAATCACAGTTATCCGAAATACAAATTAAATTATCAGAAAAAGAAGCATCAGAATCTAACCTACGAAGAGATGTAGATACTTTACAAAGAAAAAATGATGAGCTCGTTAAAGATTTGAACATATCTCGAGAGGGTATGAATTAAAATATGGATAGACTTATTCTGATATACATTTTTTTCACCACTGTATTTCACCACTGTATTTCACCACTGTATTTCACTACTACATTTCACTACTACATTTCACTACTATACTTTATTTCGTTCTTTCGTTTTGTTAATTTCATCTTCAGTCAATTTAAGACTAAATAAAGAGGTGGCAAATAATAATCTGGATATATATTCAGTAAAAATGAACAATATCGGTGCAGCCCCGACTATTTCAACAGGTATGCTTCCCCACAAATATAACCATTCACAATTTATTTTATTAATATACATGTTTTTCTTCCTTAATTTGTATCAATTTTAAAACAAAAAGGGACAAACTTTCAAGTAGATACAAACCTTTTAGATAAAGACTTATTTACAAAATTAAAAGCCAATTTAAAAAATTCGTCAGGAATGGGTTACACACCAACATACACATCAGATAGGTAAAAAAAAAAAAAAAATACGATAAAAATAATAGCAATAATAATGGTGAATTTATTTTCTGCCTATGATTGTATTGGCGAGTTAGCAATAAAGCTATTACTATGTATTGTTAATATATAATGTTATTTTTTCGCTTTGATAATTTGTGCACACAGCAATATGGCCAACTTGAATTTAATAAGCGGAAAAATCGATGCGCTTGGTAAGTATATTAAATTTAAAAAAAAAAAAAAAAAAAAAGTTAGCTAGCTAATTAAAAAAGTAAAATAATTAATTAAAAAGTAAGCGAATTAAGAAATAAGCGAATTAAGAAATAAGCGAATTAAGAAATATGCGAATAAAATAAGCGAATATATGTTTGCGAAATATACACTTTTGGTGGGAACTTTTATTCTCACTTCGTTACAATTTTATAGATATTAATGATAGATATAATAAGCCCGTGAAATTTATTCCGCCCGGAATTTAGTTTCAAAGACATATTTCTCCTTTTTTTTTAAATATAAATATATTGTTAGTGTGGTTATTATATCTGGATTTTCCTATCCACGTTTTTCAGAAAATATTTTATTTTTTTTCCTTTTCCTTCTTTTTCTTTAATTTTTCCTTAATTTTTCCTTAATTTTTCCTTAATTTTTCCTTAATTTTTCCTTAATTTTTCCTTAATTTTTCTTCATTTTCCCTCCTTTTATTTGTTTTTGTTTTAAACTTATTCGATATTTTGATTATTTTACCCAACTCTGCCAAGTATATATTGAAAATGTTCAAATTTTTTCCCCCCTATTTCTTACACACTTAAAATGGAATATACAATTAGGAGTTGTATCTTTTTAATTTTATTATTTATAAAATATTAAAGTAGCAATGTTGTTTCTTTATTTTCATTTTTAATTTCAGTTTGGTCTCCTTTATCATGTCTTTTCTCCAAAGCTTCAAATGTTTTTGCAGTTAATGAAGCTAAGAAAAAGAGGAATAAAACATTTTTTGATTTTTTGAAAAAATTCATACATTTTTCTTTATCATCTATAGAAACATGACTAATCAGATAATACAAATAAGAAACATTAAATGTTGAGAATATATAATAAGAATAATGAATATCAAATAAATATGCTGAAATATAAAGTAAATATATCATGTTAATAATTAATATTTTTGAATATTTTATAGTATTTTTATCCCATTTTATAGCTAGCGATTTTAGCTTTAATTTAATATCATCAGCTTTATCTTGATGTGCATATATTGTATCGTAAATAATTGTCAGATAACATAATGGAATAAAACTTATAATTAATGGAAATAAATTATCTAATATATTTATATTCACACTTGATGCTATAAAAAAACCTAAGTTGAATGTAAAAGATAAATAAATTTGAGCATAATATGTTATTCTTTTTAATAATGGGTATGTAATAATAAATATAGAAGAAAATAAACCAGTATATATTGTTTCATTGCTAAATTGAAATAATGTTAAAAGGGATAAAGAAGAATGTATGAACATATATACTAAAGCTTTGGAAGTAGTTATAGAACCATCTGCTAATGGTCGATTCTTTGTTCTTTCAACATATTTATCATAATTTTTATCTAAAAAATCATTAATCATGCATCCAAAAGCTCTAATATTATATGCCCCAAAAGTAAATAAGGATACATTTTTAATAATATTTTTAATTTCATCTATATTTATTTCACTTGGATATATTTCATTATTTAATAAAAATAATTTATTAACATCATATGTTAATAAATATCCCCATAGGGATGTATATAATGTTAAATATGTACCAGTCGGAATGTGTAACCGTGAAAAAATAACATAATCATTTATATTTTTTTTAAGTACTTCTTTAAATTTGGTTGTATTATTTTTTGTATTCTCTTTTGTATTCTCATTTGTGTTCTCATTTGTATTCTCTTTTGTATTCTCATTTGTATTCTCATTTTTTGTATTCCTTTTGTCTTGGCTGTTATCACCCAAACTTGATGAGTAATGCAATTTTCCCAAATGTAAAGATTTCAAATTGGGTTCATTTATTTTAATTGTTAATTTGTTTCCACCATGCCCAACATTGGAAATGGTGGAAATGGTGGGGGTAGTGGAAATGGTGGGGATAGTGGAAGTATTGGGTTTGGTTCTATTATTACTGATATTTTTAATTTTTTTTTTTAAAACCGGTTTCGTATATTTTAGAGGATTTCCATTTTGTTGACTAATTTCTAGTTGTAGATGGTGTGTTAGTTTATTTTTTATTTTTGCAAATTGTGATAATATTTTATTTTCAAAAATAACTTGATTATTCTTTATTCTATTGTTGTAGTTAGAGATAATAAAATTGGGGATATATATATTTGAATTTTTTTTTTCATTTTTTTTATATCCCCTTTTTTCTTTATCCACATATTTATAACTATTTAAATTAATATATCGTCTCATTAATATTGTCTCTAAAATTGTTTATTTATCTGGTAGTGTATGCTTAAATTTTTTTTTTTTTTTTTTTTTTATAAGCTTTCGAAATAAATAACCCATAGACTTATTGATATGTATTGGTAGTTTTGTTTTTTGAATTATTCAAAATTTAAAAGAGTGTACTTTAAATTGGGTATCAATATACAAATGGGTGTTCTCGTGAGTATATGCTCTTATGTGATTGTGGAAATGGGCTTATAAATTTTGACAGTTTTGGCAATTTATGTTTATGTTTATGTACATCGCAACAATCTTATTTATAGTGTGGTAATAAAATAGGATAGCATTATTTTTTTTTAGCAAAATGCTGTGAATTTCCATTCTTTTATTCATATACAATATATTTTTTATATAAAAATAAATATATTATTATGTGAAAATTAACTTTTTATTTATTTTATTAAATTGGGAATAATTTTCACCATCCCTATGATATGTGCATCACTCATATGCGAATGAAAAAAAAAAAAAAAAAAAAAAAAAATATAAAAAATGAAATAAATATATGAAATAAATATATGAAATAATATATGAAATAAATATATGAAATAATATATGAAATAAATATATGAAATAAATAAATGAAATAAATAAGATCGCATTAATCCAATATAATTACATTTTCATGTTACATACCCTTTTTTTCTTTCACATTTTTCTTTGCAATTTTGTCGCCTTATCTTCGTGGTCTCTTATTTTTATAACCTTTTGTTACAATAATATTTCCTTTTTCTCATTTTTTTTAATTTTCATTTTCTTTATAATTCCCTTCGTCAGTCTTATTTTTATCGAAATTCTCATCTTTTCCATAATTTTTAATAAATTAAAAAAAAGAAAAAAATATGCAATTTTTTCCCTAGTGGTATTATTTTTTTTTGAAGAGCATATATATATATCTACTTTAAGAAAAAAAGAATACCTTAATTTTTGTAATAGATAAGAATAATGATAAATCATTATGTCGAGATATAAATAAGAATATAAAATTGATTAAATATAATTTAGTTGTTTGGCAATTTGTATATTTATCCGATATTTCTTCACATATGTTTTTTTTTTGTTTTTTTTAAAAATGAAATTCGCCGAAAAGCTGAAACACCTAAAGGTAAAATCATGGGATAATAAATATGTTAATTATAAATTCTTAAAAAAAATAATAAAAAAAAAAATAAATCCAGAAATAAAAGCTTTATATGATAGAATAGATAAAAATGATGAACAGATTCTTGAAGTTTGTAAATTAGTAAATTTAGACAATACATTACTTAATCAAAAAGATAAAAAGAAAAAAAATGAGATCGAAAATGAAGAAATTGATTATACATATTTATTTTTTTATGTCTTACAAAATTATATTAATATGGTTAAAGAACATTATGAAAGTGAATACAATTATTTATATGAAAAAATAGATGAGATTGTGTTTTTTTTAGAATCAGATAGAGTGAATTTAAAGGATATGGAAAGTTTAAAAAATAAATGCTTAAATATTTATAATTTATTTGATATCTTAACAAATTATTTAAATATTAATGTATTGTCTGTATATAAAATTTTGAAAAAAAAAACAAAAAAAGAAAGATTATCTACTTCTTTAGATCTATATCAAAAATATTGCAACAATCTTCATCAGATTAGCCAAGAAGAACATTTCAATGTAAAAAAAAAGAAAAAAAAAAAGAAAAAAAGAAAGAAAAAAAGAAAGAAAAAAAAAAAGAAAAAAAAGAAACCTATAATGTGTATAACAATTGTATAACAATTGTATACATACATATAGCATTACCCATTTTCACATTGTAGACATACCAATTAAGCATATTTATTTTATTTTTTTATTTTTTTTTATTTTTATAACCTTTAGGAAAAAATAAAATCCACATTTTTATTGATACAAAAAAAAATAGGAGATAATTGTGAAAAAATTGATTTTTTAAATTTTAAAATTTATTTAAAAAGCAAAATAGAAAATCTTGGTCAGTATAGAGGAACTATATTTATTTTATGCGGGATCTTAATTACTTTGATAATTAATACAATCATTTTATTATATCTTAACATAAATGAAATTAATATTAATAGAATACTATCAATACTTCCCATATATAGACTAATATATGTTTTGAATTTTTTCTTTTTATTTATTTTTGGCTCCTTTCTTTTCATGCAGTTGTATGGCGTCAATTTTACGTAAGTGGCTAAGGAATAAAAAAAAAAAAATAAAAAAAAATAAAAAAAAAATGAAAAAAAAAATGAAAAAAAAATGAAAAAAAAAATAGTAGTAGTAATAGTATGACAAATGATACCCACCCCTTCTTCCCTTCCAATAGGTACATCCTCGATCTGAATAAAAAAATAGTGAATGAATATTACTATTTAATAAATTATGTCATATTTTTGCTTTTTTTAACAACGGTTTCGTTATTAATATTTTTATTAGACGTTTTATTTAACCTTAACATATTTTCGAACATTATACTTCATGTTGTTATTTTGTGTATATTATTAGTCTGTACTACTATTTTTCCTTTTAATTTTTACAAATATAAAGAGAATAATTTTTTATTTTCTTCCCTTTCGCGTGTGCTTATGAGTGGGTAAGGTTCCGGATTCTTGGAAACGCAAAGAAAAAGAAAAAAAAAAAGAAAAAAAAGAAAAATATATTATATATATATTAGCCAAAATTATATATTTTTTTTTTTTTTTTTTTTTTTTCACATTCTACAGGGTGTTCCTAGTAAATAGCGTGAATCTACTCGACAATATAATGGGAGACATACTCACAAGTTTGTCAAAAACATTTTCAGATGTTCAGTATATCATATGCTTTTTTTTGTAAGAAGAAAAAAAAAATATACATATACATATATATATATACTTAATTTTGGCTATTATATACGTATTAATTTTACTTCCTCTTTTTAGGAATGGAATGGATACTACTGCTCCTGCAAAATGTCCAAGTAAGTCAATCTTATAAAAATATTTCCATAATTTTATCACCCTTTTTCATAATTTTATCACCATTTCCATGATTTGATCACCCTTTTTCATAATTTCATCACCCTTTTTCATGATCTTATCACCATTTTCATATTGCCTTAATTCAGTAATCGAGTCATATGTTAACCCGATATTTGTTGGCTTGCCATTTTATTTAAGATTCTGTCAATGCTTAATCAGGTAAAAATTGTTCTATATTTATTTCCATATATATTTATATACATAACCGAGATGTATCATATTGCAATTCTTTATGTTTAAATATATAATCAACTTATATTTCTTGGCACTAACATATAGATATAATAATGAAAGGCAAACGATACATATATATAACATGCTCAAATATGTATCTGGAATTTGTATTGTTATATGTACTTCATTTAATTGGTAAGAAAAATAAAAATAATTTATTTTATAATAATATTGCACCTCGGAATCGGTCTTAAAAAATCGAATTTTTAAATCAAAAATTGGTACCCCACATATGATATGCTATGATATGCTATGATATGCTATGATATACATACATGTGCATATACATGCATACATACACACATGTGCATATACATACATGCATACATGATTGTACACTGTTTGAACTCAATTTTTTAGGGGATATCTTGGATTAGATATATATACAAGCAAAATTATTTTAATATGTGCATATGTTATTGGGTCTACATATATGTATATTTGGGATGTGTATTGTGATTGGGGCCTTTTAAAAGAGTACAATTATTTGTTAAGGTATAGAATTGAGCGATAAATATTAGCTTTATAATATCACGATTATAAATGTTTAAATTAAAAAAAGAGAAAAAAAAAACAAAAAAAAACAGGAATGAAATTATTCATTTAGCTTAGAGTTTAACTTGGGATCTTTTCATAATTTTTCGTAATTTTTCATAATTTTTCACAATTTTTATAGGAAAAATGACAATTTGATGTACCCTCCACAATATTACTATTTTGCAGGGTTTTTTAATTTAGTACGAAAAAAAAAAAAAAAAAAAAAAAAAAAAAATATCTTGTCACCACCAATTTTAACTTTTATACATCCTACATATTCATTAATTTTGTTCAGATTTTCAGACTAACATGGGCCATTACAATTATGCCAATAAATATATTTCCAAATAAGGTAAATGAATAAATTAGTTTCACATTTTCTTTTTAGCTATTTTATCCCAAATCATATGTTTTGATCATATCATTAAAATTAACAAATAAATATATATATCAACATTTTTAAATATATTGCAGGAAATAAATTTTTTTTTAATTACCTTTTTTTTGATGTTTATTGAGGTCTTAAGGAGATCAATAGTAATAACTTATCTTTTTTTTTCATTTCCATTTCTATATTTTGAAAATTATTTAATACGTATTCCCTTTTTTTCTTTTAGTGGATATGCTTTCGATTAGAAAATGAACATGTTACCAATGCGTCACGATATCGAGCAATTTTATGGGTAAGCAAAAATGCTAACAAAATTGGGAAAATTCAATAAATTGGAAATTACACCCTAATCCTACATTTTTATTTCCACTTTTATTCTTTAGGTCCCTAAAATGACAAAGACAAAGGAGTTTTAAATATCCCCAATTTTATTCAATCAAATTATTACATTTTTATATCTCTTTTTTCTTTTCTATTATTTTTTTTTTTTTTTTTGTGACGCTATGTTTTTATTGAATTATTCTGCATTTTAGCTAGCTGGTCAATTGGCTAGCTGAATTTTAAAAATATATCTACAAACAAACTGAACGTTTCGAAACGTTTATAATTCAAATTATTAAGTATGTTTAAAAAATAAATATATTTGAAGAATACTTAGCATAAAAAAGAAAGCGACATTAAAAAATTGTGGTTATAAACTAATATTGGTAAGGAGAGGCAAATGAAAAATAAAGTGGCGATTAGCTAGTGGCAAATACATTAAAGTGGTAAAGTATTACATTTTTCTTATCATTACTAGGAGTGTGCAAAAAAATACAAACAATCGCACACACTTATTCGTAATGTGAATTTTTTCCGAATTTTCTGAATTTCCTAATTTTCCGAATTTGTAGTTATTTGCTCATTTCACAGATTTAACTGCCTGAATAAACGCATAGACATTTTCAATTTTCGAATTGGGAAGTATACCATGACCCAAACTAGCTATATATTTATTTTTGTGAGAAATTTGTTGTATCATTTCTGAGGCATATTTTTGAACATTTTTTTTATTATCCAATAGTAGTATATGTGGGTCTAATGCCCCTTGTAAAATAATTTTATTTTGAAATAAATTATAATAATAATTTGAGCCATTATTAATTAGCTGTTTATGGGTAATTGATAGTACATCTATATCAAGATTTTTAATATCTTCATGAAAATTATCTTTAATAAATAAAATAACATAAATATTAGGTCTATATTTTTTAATAGCTTGAATTATTTTATTTATATAATTTAAACTAAATTTTTTAAATATATTTTTATCAACAATTTCAGCATTACTGTCAAAAATCTGAATCAAATTAGCTCCACTATCTATTTGATTCAATACATGACTAATACATATATTACATAAAGTATTTAAAATGTGATGTGTATCTTCACTATTTTCATATATTAATTTTAAACTATTTTCATATGGGCTTAATTTAGATGTATTATCTTTTGTTAAATATGTAAATAAGGTAAATGGTGATCCACAAAAACCAAGAAGTGGAACTGAATTATTAATTTTTTTTTTTGTCAAATTTATTGAATCATAAACAAAATGTAAATTATTTATTATCTCTTTTAAATTTAAGTTTAACGTTTTAAAATCATCCAAATTATTTATTTTTTTGTTAAATATTGGTCCAACATTTTCAATAAATTGTATATCTATTCCCATAGCTATAAATATTATTAATATGTCAGAAAATATAACAACCATATCACATAAAAATCTTTTATATGGCATTATAGTTATGTTTGATGATAATTCAGGATTATAACACATATCAAAAAAATTATAATTTTTTTTTAGTTCTCTATATTCTGGCAAATATCTTCCTGCTTGCCTCATTATCCAAAATGGAATTTCATTCTCACAACTTTCGCCATCTTTACAACTTTCGTTATTTTCGCCATTTTCGCCACTTTCACTATCCTTTTTTTCTATCACTCGTAATATAAGATCGTTGGAAGGCCTACCAAATTCTGCACAGTTCAATAGCAAAATGAGTTATAAAATTTAGAAAAAAAAAAAAAAAAAAAAAAAAAAATATTAATAAGTGAACAATTATGAAAAACCATATAGTTGTATAGACACACACAAGTATAGCATTTTTATGTGACTATCAATTTTAATAGTTACTTTGATATTTATAATTTTCTATCAGTTTTAATGGTTACTTTGATATTTATAATTTTCTGGTCGAATATATATTTCATCTTCCAAATGTGATGAAGAAGCTGTATTTATTTTTAGCATTTTGAATTTTATTTTTTTTATTTTTATAAAACATAAAACTTGATTTACCAAACAAATCAGAAATATGAAACAAACAAATTTTTTTAGCATTATTTTGCTTGACCATATAATATGGCAAAATATTAATGCAACTGTGGATAAGGTTTAGGGAATATTTTGATAAAATTAAAAAAAAAAATTAAACAGATTAAAAAGGTTAAGCAGACTAATTAAATGTTATACAATTCATTGGAAAGGTAAGTGGTTGTTTTAAAAATAAAATCTTACATTTGGTTGTAGATATTGTATGTTATTTATTATAAGTCTATAGGAATTTTTTTTTTTTTTTTTTTTTTAAAGGAATAAGAAAAGTCTTTAATTTTTTTGAAAAAAAAAATAAGCAGAATTTCATAAAAATTATCTTAAGCAAGTATCAATAATTTATTAATATTGAGGAAATAATATTTTTCTTTTTGCACAAATTTTAAGTGTATAAAAATAAATGTGTTTGTTTAACACACAAATTGTGCCTTCTATTTTGAGACTACAAAAGTGTAATATAAAAGGAATGCAAAAATAGCGAAAATAGTAAAAATAGTAAAATAGTAAAATAGTAAAAATAGTAAAATAGTAAAAATAGCGAAAATAATAAAAATATCAAAAATAACAAAGATAGTAAAAATAACAAAGATAATAAAAATAACAAAAATAACCTAATAAGCCACGTGAATTTTTAAGTCATTTAAAAAATTGCGATGAATGAACGAAAACATGAGGTAATTTGAAAAAAAAAAAAAAAAAAAAAAAAAAAAAAATGAAAATATGACTTAATTTCCTTACATAAATTTGGATATATAAATTGATATTTTCTCACAAATATTTAAACATATTATAATGATTCTTAGTTCATTGAAAAGTTAAGACCTATTATTATTTATTTGTGAAACAATATATACATGCCTATTTTACTACAAATTATAAATGGTATAATCTTTATTTTTATTGCCAAAATTTAGAAAAAAATAAGAGGAAAAAACAACTTAAACATTGCACATTATATAGTTATCCACATATTTCCAATTATATATATTGTATATATAGAGAGAGATGTTTTTAGGTAAAAAAAAAAAAAAAAAAATACATAATATTATATTACTTTTTGATAATGGCTTAAATAATCATATTTAATTTATTGTCCTATTTTTATATTTAACAGAATAACATAAATCAAGCTAAAATATAAATTCTGCTGGAATATAGGAACTACAAAAAAAAAAAAAAAAAAAAAAAAAAAAAAAAATTTAAAATGAATGAATATATGGATGAAGTAAATAATGATGGTAACACTTTTTTTTTCACATTATTGTGTATGTCTATGCATGATTAAAATGAGGTAGTGTATTCCTTTTGGAAAGTAGAGCGGTACATATGTATGTATATATTATGTATGTATGTATGTATATATTATGTATGTATATATTTTTTTTTCCCTACACTCGTAAGGTACAGATAGCTACATCGAAATGAGTAGCACAGAAGATGTTCTGTTTCAGTATTTTGCAAAACTATTATATTTATTGATATTTAGTTGTATAGGATGTTTATTAATGATTATAATTTACTATTTTAAGGTCCCTTGCAAAGAATGTGATTTTATGAATCGAATATTAGTTATATGTATATTGATTAAAAGTATAGGACATTTAAATTTGAGTTTGATTAGAATAAAAAGAAGAGAAGAAATTGAAAATTCTGAAGAGTTTAAATATATTATAAAAAAAATATTAAGATTATTTAATTTATTAACAATTTTATTAGTAACAGCATCTTTATATTTATTACACTTTTATAAAAATGTTTGTTCTAAAAATACAATATCAATGCAAATTATAAGAATATATTATTATTTTACTATAGCACTTTATTTTTTACCATTATTATTTTATATATGTCTTGGATTATTTTTGTCAATCATTATATGTATTATGATATATTTTTCAGTAGATGAAAATGATAGAATTCCAACTCCAAAAAATGTTATTAATAAATTAAAAGTTGTGAAATATAAAGATATTGATTATGTTCATAAAAAAAATATAAATCAAAAAAAAAAAAAAAAAAAAAAATTTATTAAAAATTCATCACTTGAATTGATATTTGACAAAGTAACAAAAGTTATTAGAAATAAAGGAAATACAACCAAAGCTAAACAAAATATTCAATCAAGTTTCGAAAATAATATTGATAATCAAAAAGATGATAGCAACTCTTGTTTTTCTGATATACATTTGAACGAAATATCTAAACCTCTCAAACAGGATACACAAAATGGCTACACAAAAAGTGATAACAATTTAGATGACATGTACAGTCAAGATGATCAAGTTAAATTTACGAATGAAGAGATATTACCAGATAATGATGAAAATATAAACAAATTTAATAAGCAAACAAACGAAAACGAAGATATGTGCTCTATATGCATGGTTGATTATATGGAAAATGATAATATTATGATCATGCCATGTGATAAACGTCATTTTTTTCATTCTAATTGTTTATCAAAATGGTTAAATAAAAGTCAAGTATGCCCTATTTGTAGAACCAATATTGTTACTTGCCTTAATTCAAAAACAGATATGGTTTAATATGCATGTAAATATTTTTTATGAAAATATCAATTTATTACTATTTCATTGTTTTAAGTGATGAATACAATTTTAGAATGTCGATACATCTATGTACGTATGTATGTATAAATTCATTTTTTTGTCTTTAATTAAATGAAAAGTGTATGTATGTAGAGATTGTTTTTAATTTGTTTCAATATTAGCAGTATATCTAATTTTAAAGTGATATCAAATGTGTAAATATATGCCCATGCATCGTTACACATGCATACATTTTTATCACTGTTTTATCTTTGTTACTCTTTTCATGCTTTTTTTTATATTTATTCCGTTTTTTGTTTGAATTATTTTTGAAAAAAAAAAAATTATAATAAAAATAGCATGTATTTGTGCTTTACCCTCATAATTTGTGAACAAACATTTTAACATATATATATTTTATTGTCATGTTCATTTAAAAAAACATTAAAAAAATTGTAAGGAATTAAAAAGTAAATACTATCCCATGAAATATCTTAAGATTAATTTTTATTTCTATTCTTATTTTTCGAAAAAAAAATAAACAAACCATTTCATGTGTAACTTGAGCAGACTTCTCTATGGCTGAACCAGTCCTTCATCTAAAATACACACAAAAATATATTTATTTTGTTTTATTTTGTTAACACAATTTATATATGTAAGGACGCATATTTTTATCACTTCTATTTTGATAGACCATACTTGACACTCTTTTGAGCAATAGTATGCTTGCTTGCATTGTGAGCATTGTAATTCAGCCTAAAAAAAAATATTTTGATATATATGAAAAAGGTTTTTCGATTTAAATTTCTCATATTACTTCTTCAAAATGTGAAGCTTTTAATTAATGAGACTATTGTTTTGAAAATATCAACAGTAACATATACATATGTATATACATTTGGGGGTGTTACCATTTCTTTGCAACTGTTGCAAGTGTACTGATTATCGATAGGTTTTTCTTTTTCACCATGATTTGTATCGATGGGATTTATTTCTTTCGTTTTTTTTTTTGACTCTGAATAGGTAGAAAAATAAATAATAAATTTTGATTGAATTCATTATACATGATAAATTTCATTAAAATTATGTACAGTCATAATTTTTTTTTTTTTTTTCAATACTTTTTATTTGGTGATCAAATTCATAGACAGAAAGATAAACCTCTGAAATGCTTCCTAATACTTCCTTTGAAATTGTAATATTATTTAACATGGATAATACTTGTTTTTTATTTTTTAGTATATCATTTTTTATTTCATCAAATATTTCTGGAACCTAGGAAAAATATAAATATTTTATTCGTTTTAAAGTGTGCACATATACCTGACCATACATACATTTTTGTTCATAAATTTTATTACCACATCAATGATTAGATAGGAATTTTTATTTTCAGGAAAAACACTTTTTGATATATATAAATGCTGAAAATGCAATAAAATATAAATTAAGATGATGCCAATAAGCAAAGGACATATGATTTGTGATTTATTATTTATTATTTATTATAATTTTGTTTTATACCTCTATAAATGTATGGAGCGTTTTCATGGGAGGTAGCTGTTCGTATAAATTTTCGTTCATGTATTTCCTGAGCTGTTCAGGAAAAAACAGGAGTGTTAATTACACATTAGTAAATAATAGTTAGTAGCTAATGCGAAATAAGTTACAAGTGACTGAGCAGTGCAGCAGACATACTAATTAAATACTATTTAAATACTATTTAAATACTATTTTTTTTTTTTTTAAATACCTTCAAAATGTTATTCCTTCTATAATTGGTCATTTCATACCTATTAATGAGAGAACAAATGTGAATAAATTTAAAGTTGTATGGATTTTATATAGTTTAACCATTTTCTATAACTTTGAAATATTAATAAAATTTTTAATCATTAAATATTTTACTTTTCTTGGCAAATACTATTGAGTATTAAGGTATACAAAATAATCCACAACTAAAAGGGGATAAATTATTGGGTATATACAAACAATAATATTTAAAAAAAAAAAATATTCTTTTATTTATAAACATTTTTTGTACACCTATTTTTTAGTAACCATACTTGTTTTTCAACAGTTGCCATTGCGTTATCTTCATTTTTTATCCACCTATATTGAGTTATATAAATAATATATATTTATATAAAATGGAATAAAAATACTTTTAAAAAAAGACAAAATAACATAATTGCAAGGATAGAATAATAATATTATTACTCATTCTGTTCAAAAATATAATTATCATGTTTCCAAGGTTTTTTCTCAATAAGAGGAATTAATATTAGCAAAATATCTGAAAAAAAAAATTATTTTTTTACATTACCAAAACACGTTTTTTTTATGAACTGTTCATATATTAATATGAAATATAATTATGAACTAGTCATATTTTTATTTTACCATAATCCACAATTTTATTAACGATTGTATTGTTTAATAAATGGATTCTATCAATAATGTTGCGCAATGTATTTATTACATTTATATATATTTTTAGTCTATCGATATTGTGTGTTTTATCGTTTTCTTCCTTTAATATCTTCAATTTAAAAAAAAAAAATAATAATAAAAATAAAATAAAAAATAAATAAAATATTATGAACAGTCAGTATATATATGTATACTGTGAATAAGTTATGTTTTAATAACTTCAGATATAGGCAATTCAGTGATTGGTTTGACAAAATATTCATCAGAGCTCCTAAATTAGTAAAAATTTAATATATAATATATACATATATTTTAATAAGACAATGATTTTTTTTTTTTTTTTTTTCATATATAATTTAAAATTTATTATAATTGTTTATAAAAATTATTACGTTTTAAGGAAAGATACTAAATTGGAATAAATATAAGCAAAGAGATTAATTATATATGTGTCTATTTGTTCATATATATGATCAGAAAGTAAGATTAACTCAAATATGTTTAAAACGGCCATTTCATGATAAAGCTGATTAAGAGATAAATAAAAAAATATACAATTTTATTGCACATATATATTTTCTTAAATTATTTTGCATCAGTCTATATATGAATTTTTATTAAGTGTCTTAGTATACTGATATATAGTCATAAATATGGTTATGGGAATTTTCTGTATCTATATTTTTATTTTTTAATTCATCTATTTGTAATGTTTTTTTGTTATTTTTTTTAATTTTTTCTTCGAAATTTAAGAATCGAATAAAATAAGTAGTGATAAGTTCTCTAAGTAGTACTTCAAACTATAGATCAAAAAAAATAAAGCATCAAAAAAATAAAGACCATAAAAAATTTTAGTTTAGGTAATACACACTTTTTTTAAATGCTTAACGTGTGTATATATATATATATTTTTTTTTTTTTTTTTTCGGCTTATTTACCTTTGTCAGAATATGACTCATTTTATCATCACCAACAACATCTATTAATTCATTATTATTATGTAAGTATACATTAATCAAAACTACATTTTTATGACATTCAAACCATCTTAAAAAAAATAAAAAGAAAAATACATGAAACATTTTATATAATAGCTATCTGTGTGATTTATTTTAATGTTCACTATATTATTTTTTTATTTATTTTTTTATTTATTTATTCATTACTTAGTAGAAAACATATCCAGCAATTCTATATTCTTTAAATTATTGACATACTCGAAAAATTCTATATCCTTTATCTCCATCTTAAAATGTCTATAAATTATATTTTTTTTTTTTTATGTATTTAATACAATAACTAGCGATTACTACTTAAATATGATTAAATATGATTTAAAAAATTGTCTTAATATAAAATGGAGAGAAAATAATAACTAGTATAAACATATAGAAATAAAGGAGAAAAATAAAATGAAAATATACAAAATATGACAAGTACATATATAGATATAAATTAAAAAGTTGAATGAATATATCTTTATTTTACTTTTATAATATATTTATATTTTCTGACCAGTTCATAAAAAAAAATGTACTTGTGTACGCCTGTTTTTTCAGAATATTTATGAAGAGGAAAAATAATTTTCTGACTTTATTTTATAAATACATGTGTACTAATTAGGTGTTTTTTATTCATATTTTCCCTTTTTTTAATTTAAACATTAAATTATCCAAATATTAGAAGGACAAAATAAATGTATGAAAAATTTCAAATATTTACACACATATATATATATATATATAAATATGTATCATTTTTTTAAAAGAAATAAAACTAAATCATGTAGATATAAAGCACATATATATGTACTTATGATAATTTAAAAAAATAATAATTTTGTAGAAGAAAAATATAAATATCACATTTTTATAATTTCATAAATTCTATCAAATAAATGGATATATTTAAGTTCAATTGGAAATCTCCACATATTTTTCTCCATTTCTTCATATATTGAATTGGTGATTATAAATGTTGGCAAATGAGGGCCAGGCCACGTCTATTCATCACGTCTATTCGGCGCGTCTATTCATCACGTCTATTCGCCACACCGTTTTATCGCCACGCTGTCGCTTATATTCAAAGCAAGTTGAGCGTTAAATGTGCTGCCCAGTTGGTTTCACATATTTCAAATTATAAAATGTTCAGAATTTTTTTAAGATGCACAACTAATCGCCAATCATCCATTGTAAGTTCATTTCTGAAATATTGTTTTAAAACATCAATACTTTCTCTCGTAATTTTACTGTATATTTTTTGGTTAAAATCAAAATGACGTCCATATGTAACATTTGGTTCACCAGCTATTTTTACACAAACTTCTTCACCTTTTTTTGCTTTATTACAACTTTTTTTATTTGATTCAATACTTACAACGTTTCCAATTTTTAAGTTTTTTTCTGGTATATATAAAGGGGTACCTATTTTTAAAATTCCAGCTTCAATCTTAACACCTACAACTATAGGATCTTTTTTATTAAATACACAATCATTTATAATAGATACTTCACATGGAAAAATAGCATCAGCCATTTTACTTTGTTTTTTTTCATCTTCTATTTTTTTTAAATAAGCAGTAAATGCATCAAATAAATGATATATAATATCTTTTTGCATAATTTCAACACCTAATATTTGTGCTTCTTTTTCTGCTTCTGGATCTATTTTAACATCAAATGCTAATATAACTGCATATTCTGGTTTTCCTTTTTCTCTCATAATACTAGCTTTTTTTACATCTTTTTTTTGAACAGTTCCAATATTTACTGAAAAAACAGGAATTTTGGAATCATTTAAAAATATAAGTAAAGCTTCTAAAGAACCTAATGTACTAGCCATAACATATAAACCAACACCGGATTTATCAACATGATTAAAAACATCTGATACATCTGTCATAACTTTTTTTTTATATTCTTCGATTTCATCATTATTATTAGCTACAAATAAAGATGTACCACATAAAACCTCTTCCAAACCATTTGCTGATATTTTAACTCCAATACATGCTTTAATACTTTTATGATGAATATATTCATTTTTTATTCTTAACTCTTTTAAAGGTTGGGGAGTTAACAATGCTCTAGCTACTGTTACTATAGGACCATTCATTCCACATAAAACAAGAGTATCTGATTCTTTTAAGACCCCATTTGTTAATATTACATCTATTGTTGTTCCTAAACCTTCAATATTTTTAACTTCTAAAACAGTACATTCTAATTTATTATTATATTCAATATTTTTTAACATAAAACTTTGAGTTAATTTAACTAAGACCATAATTAGATCTGCTATACCTTCCCCTGTTATAGCACTGGTCGGAACTATAGATACAAATTTTCTCGGATTTTTATTTTCCCAATATAATTGACAATTTAATCCTTGTTCTGATAATTCATTTAATATAGTTTGTAATCTATTCTTAAACTCTTCTTTTACATATTCTTTTTGATTTTTAAATGTATCATTAAAAGGTTCCCAATCATTTTTTTCCCACATATATAATCTATCTATTTTATTTAATGCAATTACAAATGGACAATTTCTTTGTTTCAAAATTTGAATAGATTCTTTTGTTTGTTGTTCTAACCCATGCATTAGATCAATAACTAATATTGCAATATCACATAAAGAAGATCCTCTTTTTCTTAAATTATAAAAAGATTCATGACCTGGTGTATCTATAATCATAATACCTTTTGATAAACATTTAATTGTTTTATCTATTTTTTTTATTTCTTTATCTAAAACATCTTTTGGAAAAAATGTTGCTCCAATTTGTTGAGTAATACCTCCTGCTTCATTATCTTGTACATTCGTGTGTCTAAGTTTATCTAATAATTTCGTTTTTCCTGTATCTACATGACCAAGAATACAAACAATAGATGATCGATATATATCTTCTTCATCTTTTGTTTTTTCATTATCTTTATCTTCATTATATTCTCCATTTTTATTATTTTTTTGTTTTTTTCCTTTTTTATCATTTATAGAACTTTTTTTCACAATCTGAGTTTGTTTATTTTCTTTTGTGTTTTGATCGATATCATTTTTTTCTGTTTTTTTTTTTTCTTCATTATCCATATTTAAAAAATCTTCCCAATCATCTAAAACGATTTCTTTTTCTTCTTCTTTATTTTCGTTATCTTTATTTTTGTCTTCTTTATTTTCGTCATCTTTATTTTTATCATCACTATTTTGATTATTTATACCGCTTGATATTTGTTTATTTTTTTTTTTTTTTAATAATAACTTAGCTTTATTTATATCTAGATTTATAATTTCTGCTTTTGCTTTTTCTTTAGGTTCTATTAACATTCCTGATTCTTTTAATGTTTGTAAATATAATTCTCTTTTTTTTTTTTCTTCTTTAGCTTTTGCACTTAATAATTTTCCTTCTTTTTTTAATTGCATTTTTTTTTCTAATCTTGCTAATCTTTTTTTTTCTTTTTCTTCTTCTTCTTTTCTAATTCGTTCCTCTTCTTCTTCTCTTTTTTTTCGTTCTTCTTCTTTTTGTTTTTCCTCAAATTCTTTTAGAAGCCTTAATCTTTCAGCAGCTGCTTTTGCTGCTGCTGATATACCAGTTTCTGCTTTTGATTCTTTCTCTTTTTTTTTTTTTTTTTTTTTTTTCCCTTTAGCTGCTTCATTATTTTCACCATCTTGTTCTCCATCTTTTTCGCCATCTTTTTCGCCATCTTTCGCATCTTCTTCTTTAACAGCTTCTGTTTGTGCTATTGGTGTATCATCATTTTCTTTTAATTTTATTTGTTCTTTTTTTTGTTTTAATTTTTCTTTTCTTTTTTTTGATTTTGATATTTGTGTATTTTCAGCTTTTTCTTCTCCTCCTTCATTTTCATTAATTTGATCTTCTCTTTTTTCTTCAATTCCTAATTCTGCTAAAATAGCATCTAAATCTTCCTTCTTTTTTCCTTTTTTATTTTTGCTCATTTTTTATAACTTTATTTCGTATGTATTTACTAGTTTGAGTTAGTTTAACACAATTGGTATGGGCTTGGGCTTGTATAGACTTACGTATTCCTTTTATATTCCGTATTTTTTATTCCGTATTTTTTATTCCGTATTTTTATTCCGTATTTTTATTCCGTATTTTTATTCCGTATTTTCTACTTTGTATAAGGGATGCTTTTCCTTACTAGGATAATCGCTTTTGTTTTATAGTGTAATACAAAATGACCATGAAAAAAGGAAAAAAAAAAAAAAAAATTATTATCTTGTATTTATATACATATTTATGTTGTGATATTTTTTTATCTGTTAAGCCTCTTCAATTATCATAAGCTCGCATTATAAGCAAAGCAAAAAGCTACTCGAAATATTCACAAAAGCTTTGTTTGAATTTATAAGAATAATACTAGGGTTTTATTTTCATATAGTATATATAATAAGGGTATTATTATAAAATTGGAGACCTATAAATAAATACATATATACAAAGATATAGTTGTATATATATATATATATATATATATATATATATATATATATAATTTAAACGTTGATAAATTGTATTGATTGTAGTCAAGTGTTATATACATTCTCTATTGCTCCATTTATTTTGTTACATTTTTATTCGATTATTTTCATTACGAAATTGTATTTTTGTTTTAAATATACTCATGTAGAAATTTTTATATCTTCAATATTTTGGAATAACTAAATAATTATGCATTTTTTTTTTTTTTTAACTTACTCTATAATAAATTAATAAGAAAAAAAAACAATTACATAGAAATATATAAACATATAATATGTGCTTAATACAAAATAATTTTATAATTTTTTTTTTTTTTTTTTTTTTTTTTAAGTCGTAATAAAACACATGTTATTTTACAATACTATTAATGTTATTATTTATTTTTTATACATATATATTAGCACATATTTGATTACATTTTCCATATATAATATATTATTTTCTTATCATTTTATAGTTTAACTTTTTTTTATTTTTGTAATTACTATATAAAAAATTGACTAAGATTAAAAATGGATATTTAAATGTTTACATTGTTATGTTCATATTGGTCATATTTTGAAACTGTTCATATTTTGAAACTGCTCACATTTTGAAACTGCTCACATTTTGAAACTGTTTAGCAGCCATGAATTAAATAGGAGGGAGTCGTAAAATGTTATGAAATGGAAATTTATTTTCCTCAAAATTAATAAATGAAACATGCGTGTATAAGATAAGGTCTTATCTATAATCACAGCTTTGATAGGAAATGATGTACAAAAAAAATAAAAAATAAAAAATAAAAAAATAATGTACTATACATATTTTATTTTGTTTATATTTCCTAACATTTTATATACACACAAGTGGAACTGTTCTTTAGATATTTTTATATTTTCTTAAAAAAAAAGTTGTTTTTTGCATATTTGAAAAAATTAAGTAGAACATAATAATTAAATAAATTGATAATCGTCATCCATACATTATCTTATTTTAAATGTAGAAAACATGTTGCCAATTTAATAGTCAATATATTTTAGGAGAAATATAGTTATAATAATGTTATTAATGTGGAATGAAAATAAGACCGTTTTTTATGAAAAATTTGTATTTATTTCAATTTTTTAAAACTTAAATACATATTAATATGTTTTTTTTTTTTTTTTTTTTTTTTTTTTTTTCACCAACTTTTACATATACATGTATTATTTGATAAATGTATCTCCTCTTTTAAGGTTATGATTTGTTTAAGTTAAAAAATAGTATATTCAATTTAAAACCAAAATTAGAATACTAAACAAACATAAAAAGAGATAATTAATTTTGGTTAAACATTGCTAAAAAATTGGTATAATGTAGTCATTTTATTTGTATATATTCTTAACATTTTTATGAAATAAGAAAAAAAATACTAAGTTTAATAACACCCTATTTGGTGCATTTATATTGCCATAAAAAAAATATTTATGTATATATTTTACATGCCATTTCTTGGTCGATTTTATGAGATTCAATATTATTTTAAAACATACAACAATTTATATATTTTTTTTAATACTATATACAATGTACAGACTTGAATTATATTAATTTTCAATTATTATTTAAATTATAGTTCTTTCTATATATAAAACCTTCATTTTTCCAGCCAATACATATTATTTTTTCCCTTTTTTTTCTCTTTTTTTTCCCTTTTTTTTCTCTTATTTTTTTCTCTTATTTTTTCTCTTATTTTTTCTCTTATTTTTCCCCCCTTTTTTTTTTTTTTTTTGTTGGCATTATGAACTTTATAACGGAAGCAGATCGAGCTAATTTGGAAAAGTCTGAAGGACTAAAATTATTTTACACAAATTCAAATCAAAGCAAAGAATATGAATCACACATAAATGTTTTGAAGGAAATAGCTGATGATTATGAAAAAATAAAAATATATGTTATTAACATGAGTAGCAATAATAATAGTTATGGATTTGAATTTTATGATGATAGTAAATTATTAAAAGGTTTTACAAATTGTCATATAGGAGCAATAACTTCATTTTTAAGAAAATATATGTCATCATGTAACTATGGAAATGGTGAAATGGAAAATGATAATGAAAATGATGAAGAAAAAATAAATAAAAAAATTGAAAACTTATTAAAAAGTAATAAGATTATACTTTTTATGAAGGGAAGTAAAACATTTCCACAATGTAAATTTAGTAATGCTGTTGTTTTTATGTTAAATAGCTTAAAAATTAAATATAATACATATGACATTTTACAAGATGAAGATATACGAAATAAATTAAAAATATATTCAAATTGGCCTACATATCCACAATTATATATTAATACTGAATTAATAGGTGGTCATGATATTATTAAAAGCATGTACGATACAAATGAATTAAAAGAAATAATACCTTCAGATTGTTTCGAAGTATAATTACATAAATAGCTGTACATATTTTTTTTTTACAAAATTCCTTTATATAACTATATGCAATGTTAAATGTGTGTTTATCAAAAATTAAAACTTTTAATAATTACTTTAAAATATAATTGCGGCCTTGAAAAGATAGACCTTGTGAAAGCTCCCCTTTTCGGCTTGTTTTCCTTTCTTAGAAACACCAATAAAAATTAAAAAATGTTTAAAATAGCTAATTAGCTAGTTTTTTTTTTTTTTACAACTGAATTGTACATAAAATTATGAACGGTGCATGTTTTTTATGCAAATAAATAAGGTAATATTTTTCATGCAAATGAATAAGGTAATATTTTGTTCGTTGACTTTTCTTCCTTTTTTATAAAATTAATTTAAAGGCTTATTATGCATAAATGTTCTAAAGTAGCTGGTAAAAAAGGTGCTAAATATGGAAATGAAAAAGAACTGAAAGAAACATATAAATTTTCTTTTCATAAAAAAAAATTTGTGCAAAACATATATATATGTTTCGTATAAAAATTTGATAATTATATTTCTTAAAAATAAAGAGGAAGTCTTTATAAAATGATAATAGAAATGCATAAGTATTCAGGAAAATAAAAAATGTGCATATACATATATACATACATATATACATACATACATACATGTATACATACATACATACATACATGTATACATACATACATACATACATGTATACATACATACATACATACATACATACATGCGTGTAAAACACAAGAATGATAAAAAAAAATTAGGACACAAAATAGCATAGACATAAAAATCAAAAATTAATAATAATTTGTCACAGCTCTTGCTCAGTTGTAGTTTACAACATACCCCAAAAATGGAAGCATATGGATACATATTTATATGTACTAGCCATGCTAACTGGTTAAATGTGCACTAAGCACAGCTTATGCTTTGGTATATTTATATCATATTAAACCTTTAAAAAAAAAAAAAAAAAATGCTCAAAAGTTAATTCAATAATTAACGAAATAAAGGGATAATAATGATAGGAAAAAATATATTGGGAAGTCCTTAAATATTTTTATTTAAAAAATCAAATCCAAGAGCCTATCAAATAAGACGAAAATGGTAAAATAAATAAATAAATGAAAAACGTCGCTATCTTATAGTTTGGTCACTAGCTTATAGTTTGGTCGCTAGCTTGCAGTTTGTCGCTATCTTACTTTTATTCCTAATTGGGCAACTATACAATTAGAACACAACTTGGATGCAAAACTTTTTTTTGCAATGGAATGGCAAAAGGGGCATGTAACAATTTCCTCATTCGGATTAATTTTAGTGAGACTCATGCTACATATTTTGATATTGTCTATAAAAAAAAATAAAAAAAATAAAAAATGTACACACATTGAAATTATGTGCATATTACAAACTTAGTAGTGCATTAAATAAATTGTTTAAATTACTGTAGTCGTTCGGGTCGTAATCTATATTATACTGTTCTGTGCTTTTCTGTTCACAAACAATTAATATTTTTTTTGCTTTTATGATTTCTTCGTCTGACCCTTTTATGTTTTCATAATTTCCATTTATTAATCGTTTAGCAAACTATAATCAAATTGAAAAAAAAAAAAAAAAAAAAAAAAAAAAAAAAAAAATATTGAATTATGAAAGAAACATATTAGTAAAGGGTATATATTTGTGGATCTAGCCCTTTTTCAACAAAATAAAACATGATAAGGTGTGCAAAATGATGAACATACCGAGCCAGCTGTAATATAATTTTGAGCTTTCCATGCTAAACCCATTCCTCTTCTAAGAACAAGATAAAGATGTGAATTTTGTAAAGAACAAGATGTAAAATATGCCATCAATTCTAAACTTCGTCGTGGATCATCATTACAAGTAGCATTTCTTTCTTCTTCTAATCTCATAGCCAAAATATAATTTGTACACATACTAAGATATTCATTTAATTCCTTTTCATTTTCATTTGTATTAACAAAAATCATACTATATAAAATATTTCTAAACAAAGATAAAGCTGATGAGAATTTTCCTTGAGTTACTAATTTATGTGCTTTTTTTACTTGATTAAAAAGGAAATTTTTAGTAATATATGTTGTATTTATATTATTATGAACATGTTCAGGTAAATTATATTCATTAATATTTATTGGAATTTTTAAAGGAATAAAATTTTGAATAGGTGTTATATATGCATATGTAGAAATATAAACATTTTTTATAATTTGTTTAAATGGTTTCATATCTATAATTCCATATTTTTTTGAAATTAATTTTAAAGCAATTTGTATATTTCCTGCTTTTATATGATCATTAATTTTACCATTTTTTTTTAAATGTTTTAATATCATATTTTCCCCCTTAACTATTTTTCCACCTTTATTATTATTACCCAAATTAAATAAATTATTATCATGATTTTCTGGTAAATCGATATCTATATCATCATCGTTTAAATCATCTTTCCAAATATCATTGTTATCACCAAGACTACTATTTTTATCATCATTATTATCATCATTATTATAATTATTATCATTACAATTTGGAGTATTGTCAAGTTTGCTTATTCGACTATTACTATACGTTTGGCTGTTAATTAATAAATGATCATTATTTGAATCCATATTTCCTATTTCTTCTTTATATTTCATTTGGTTCGTTTTTTTTATTTTATTTTCATGATCAATATAATAATAATTTTGTTTGCTTTCTATAACCTTAACTGGCCAATTATATGAACTATTCCAATAAGTTAAATTGGGGTCTCCACTTTTTTCTCCATTTTCCTTAATTTTAATTAAAGGTATAGGGGGGGATAAATAAAAAGATGTCGTAGGAATATAATTGCAATTAGTGATATCAAAACCAAATTCCTTTTCTGATAAATTAATGGGAATGTTATAAAGATGTGAACATAATAAAGCTAAATTATATTGACCCTGTTGTATAAATATATTTATTCTTTGTTCTATATCTCCAATATATATAGAATTTAGAAATGTTGATATAAAATCTTTACGGAATATTGAAACTGATAACATTTTTTTTAATTTTTCTATATTTCCACTAAAAAAATATAAAAATGATAACTTATCATATGCTTTAATTTTTTGTAATGAATATTCTGCTATTTCATAATTTCCTAACAATAATGCATGATTACTTAAAATTTCCCAAATATGTTTTTTATCAATTTTTTTTGCAATTTTTAATGCATTTTCAATATTTCCTAATTGTATAGACATGTTAAAAATTATATGATTGTTACTAACCATTTGAAGAACTAAATTTGCAAACCCTTTTTTTTTAATATATCCAATTAAATTATAACTAAAATAAACACTCTTTTTTCCATTATTATTTTCAATTTTATTTTGAGAATTTCGATACATTTCTAAATAGTGATAAGCCATTGGTTCATCATTATTAATTAGAGATAATTTAAACATATATTCTGTATCATTTAATTTATCACTAATTATATTATATTTTCTATTTATATAATATATTTTATTATTATAAACTTTAAATAAATAAACAGGTTCATTCATATATTTTATTAACCCTTTTTCACTATTTGTTAAAAGATATTTTAAATGAGTATGTGTATTATATATAAAAACATTTTTATTTCCACAACTATCCCATGTTCCTGTTTTTATTCTTATATTCTCATGTACTGTACATATATGATTCAAATTTATAGTAGTAATTACAATGTTATATTTAAACACAAATGCGATATATTCCTTAACAATTTCGACAGATATAATTACATCTGTATGATGCATTTCATTTAGTATTGTTTTTAAATTTATGTCATATAAATATATTTTATTTTCTGAACATATAATAATTTTATTATTATTTAATGAATATAGATGTTCTATTTTAAAAGGCACTTCTATTCGTTTGTATAAATTATCATCTGGAAAATTATGTATATTTATTGTATATAAAGAATTGTTATTATTATTATGTCCAATATTTACATTTTTTTTTTCGACAAAAATATATTTATTTCTAGAAAAAAAAGTAGCATATAAACAACTTTTATTTTTAATTATATAATTAACAGATTCTGTATTAAGTCCTGTATCATTTTCGCTACCTGTTTGATTTGCTGATATATTATCTCGTTTAATCCAAGATTTGAATACACCTAATGGTGAATTTGAAAATGTTTGTGAATTATTTTGATTACATTTATTTGTATCATTACAAATTATTAAATCATAAAAAAGTTGATCTTCTTCTTTATATAAAAATATGATAGCAATATGTGTTGTACAAAAATTATTAACAAATAATTTATAATAATTAGAAATCATAGGATTTGGATTTTTTTTTACTGGAAACAAATTCATATATTCATTTGTAAATATATTATACATAATAACTTGTTTATTTTTACAATAAAAAAGTGAACTCTCATTTTTATCATATGGACATTTTTCTTTATCAAATTTAAAAATAACCATTCCACTATCATGTCCAGATGCAATCAAATTAGAATTAGGTTTAAATGCTAGAACCCAAAAACGATCATTTTCTCTTCTAAATGTATGAATACAAACTCTTTTTGTTATATCCCAAACACGCATTGTTCTATCTTCACTATTACTTAATAATAAATCATCATTATTTTTATGAAATAACAAACTTGAAACATTATTAAAATGCCCTCTTAGTGTATCTAATTCCCAACATTTACTATCATTATATCTCCACAATTTTATTAATTTATCATCTGAACCAGATGCAATAATAGGTAAATTATGATGAAATGTACAACAATTTATTCCTTTTTCATGTCCATCTAATATAAACTTACAAACAGCATCAGAAGCTCCAAACATATTATTATTACTATTTTGATGATGAAAAGATGATCCCATCAAATGATTATTCATTCCATTATCTACATTAATACCTAATAAACTATTAGATACATCAAGACCATATGGTTTTTCTGAAATAGAACCCATTCCAGATATACCACCATTATTACTATTCATATTGTTATTAGAATGTATTACATTTTTTTCACGTAATAATTTAATATCCCATACTCTTATAGTTTTATCTAAACTACCTGATATAATTATATCATATATTGGATGAAATTCAGCAGACATTACATAATGATTATGACCTGTTAATATAGCTATGCAGACTCTACTTTGCCAATTCCATATACGAATAGTTTGATCATCAGATGCAGATAATATCCATGGATAGTTAGGATGAAATTGTACTGTTCTTATATAATCTAAATGCCCAGTTAAATTAAAAACACATTTTTTTAAGTGAATATTCCAAACTTTTATTAAATAATCATCAGCTCCACTAACAAAAAGAGGTTGAACAGAATGAAAACAGATACCTCTTACAGGCCCATCATGTTCTTCAAATTTATTTATTAATATTCCTATTCTATAATCCCATAATTGTATTGTTCCATTATGTAATCCAGCTAACACTAGCTCAATTTTTGGATGGAATGAAATACTTTTCACACGCTGACTTTTAGTTTCGCATTTTACTAACATTTTTTTTAAGTTCCACAATTTGATTAACAAACTGGGTGGTATATGCAAAGGGGGAGATGTATATCAAAACTAGTGTATTATAAAAATGTGCGGAGCCCAATAAAGATTTACAATTTGTCTCTTTACAATTTATCTCTATCTCTTTACAATTTATCTCTATCTCTTTACAAACGTGTGCATATATTTGACTGAATAATATGGGTAGCGCAAGTAAGAAAAGTGTTATATATAAAATAATAATAATAATAATAATAATAATAATAATAATAATAATACAAAAAAAACACCAATTAAATGTGTTACGGAAAGAAAATGAAAATTAATGCAAAAAAAAAAAAAAATTAAAATTAATTTGTGAAGTAGGCTTACAATATATTTATCAATAATGTTTATACTATGTGAATATGTAAACTCCAGGTTAAGGTGTATTTTTTTTTTTTTTTTTTTTTTTACAAAAATATAATATTATATAAACATATATTTATATAAAGGATGAAAAAATGAATATATTTAGTTTTAGTGTCATGAAAAATGGATATTTTTAGTGTCATGCAAAATGGATATTTTTAGTGTCATGAAAAATGAACATATTTATGTTAAAGCTGAGATCTATTATGCCTTCTTCGTTCTTTGTGCCGTTTGATGTTTTATTAACAAAGATGATATAAAAATAAATAAAATAGTAAAATATATAAAGGGGGCGAATAAATAAAAAATGTAAATTTATTAACAAAATAAATGATGAAATAAAATTATTTTTGAAAAATAAAAAATAAAAATATATGCACTAGTATAAAACTAGCATGTATATATATATGTATATATATATATGTATATATTAATATTTATATGCAAAAAAAATTGTAAATTGTTGTCAAATTTTTAACTCAATTGGCTATAAAAAAAACAATACGTTAAATATAGTTCTTTTATTTTTTAGTTGCCAAAAATTGATATAAACATGTTTAAAAAATGAAAAGCATATTTATTAATAATCTAAAACTGTATAGATATATATATATATATATTATATTGTAGGCCGAGTTTATTTTGGTAAAAAAAAATGCTTTTTATGTTTTAAAATAAATATAGTTCAATGCAAATATATATATTTGCATACATATATATTATTAGACTTATAATTGAAATTAGTATTGTATAATTTTAAAAATGTGCAAAAAATATCTACAAACAAAAGGGAAAATACATACATATACATAAAAAGTCACATTCCAAGGGTTTTTTTTTAAGTCAATATATTTGTAATAAGTTCATTTTAATTAGTATATGCATATGCATATGTATGTATTATGTATATGTGTATGCATGAAATTGTGTACATATTCATGTGCAATGATATGAAATATATATTGAATGGGTATCAACGGTTTGTGCGGAAATTTACAATTTATTTAGGAAGCTCACAATTGGGTTAATTGTTAAAAGGATAAACAAAATGGTAAAATCTTATGTTTATTTAAGAAGGTATATATACCTATTTTATAAGAATATACTAAAATAATGATAACATATATTTTCGAAATTTCATCCTATATTTATTATATGTATAAACATTTGCACGCATATCAATGTGCCTATAAAAATTGTAAGGATATGTATGCATAATATGTATATATATGTATATGTATATATATGTATAATATGTATAATATATATGTATATATATATATATGCAGCTTTTGTAGGTAAATAAAAAATAGCGTTTTTTTTTCAAGGGGGACAAAAAAATAAAATGTAGAAAAAAATGAGCATTAAAATTGTTGCATATATATATAATTTATATACATATATTTTTAAATCGTTATTTAATTTTACTAACCATATATATTTTTTTTATTATTCTAATATATTTTTATATTTTTATGTTCAAATTTAATGGGGAAACATTTTTAAGTAAAAGTTTTTAATTTTTTTTTCCCAAAAAAAATTTATATCGATATAAAAAATGTATGCTCCTTGAATAATATAAATAAAAGGATATCAAATTGGTTTATATATAAAAATTACTCTTTTTTTTATATTTTTTCATTTTTATGTTTTAATAAATTGTCCTAAAAAAAAATAAAATGACATCGTTTATTAAATCGACGAGGCTTAATTATTTTTTAGTGGGAAATCAAGATCTTACATGGTCATATACATATATGCTCGTATAGTAAAATAAATGTACATGTGTATGCATATGTGCATGTATTATATACATACATATATACATGTTTATACATTTATACATTTATACATTTATACATTTATACATTTATATATTTATATATTTATTTATTTACTTACTTGTTTACACTTTGTGAGAGTGCGTAAATTAAGAGCTGTGTATTATTCTCAAATTAATTAGCAATCGAAGATCTTCGTTATTTTGAAGAGAAGACAAATCTTATACACATTAAAAAAAACACATCCTACGTTAGACTTTTATTTAATTAAATATTACAACTACAACTGGATAATTCATTTCGCTATATATTACTCTGCTTATATTTGTTATTTTATTTTTTATTATATTTTTATATTTTTTATTATATTTTTTATTATATTTTTTATTTTTATATTTTTTTATTTTTTTATTTTACTGTTATTTCCTGTTCGCATACGAGCGCAGCTAGTCATGTACGTGAGGATAGCTCGTTTGACACTTATTATAAAACTGTATATTATTTAATTTATTTTCCATTTTTATTAAAGTTTAAGATTGTAGTTAATTTTGTTTTTTGTGTTCCTAGCGGTTTTAACGATCCAAGCCCGTGAAAACAGGTCATATTCTACAAATACCTGTAAAAGCATATACATGTTTATGTATGCACACAAATATTTTAAGATTAACAAAAAAAAAAAAAAAAAATTTTAAACGTGAAATTATCTTTTAAGTTGTTTTTGTGAAAATGGATGTACAAGAAATCGATGAAAAACTGGTGACGAACGGTAATTATGTTAGGCATGCTTTTAACAATCGAAATATAAAAATAAAGGTGATGGATACTGTGGATAAAATTGAAGATTACAACATTTTTCAAAGTGAAGCTAGCCAAAATTGTCAACTAGCCAAAAATAAAAATAAAAAATTTTTATCATTAAACGAAAATTTAATATCAAAAATACGAAGTGAAAGTTCAGATATAATAAAAAAAGATGGACAAATTTTAGACGTAAATTCTAGAAATGTATGTTATGCATTAAAAAGTGGAAAATTTCGATTAATAAATCAAAATGGAATAAATACTACAAGAATAAAATTATTATATGATAGCGAAGTTTTATATGTTAGTTTTAATCAAGAAAATGGAAATTTATTATTAATTTTAGACACTAAAGGACATTTATATATATACAATATTAATGAATATATAGTTGAGTTAATTTTTTGTTTAAATTTTTCATCTGTTCAAAATGAAAAATCTTTTTCTGATCAATTGAAAAATATATTGCTTCCAAATGATATAGAAAATGAAAATAAAAACATTGACAATGTTAATAAAAAAGAAGAATTAGAAAAAAAAAAAAATATTCCCAAAATAGCTAGCTGGATACCAAAAAATGATAAATTTTTTGTTACAGGTCATAATAGCTATTTATGTGTGTGGAATATTAAAAAGTTATTAAATTTTATTACTACAAATAATATAAATTCAGAAATAAATGTAACACATGAACTTATTTCTAATTGTGGTTTTAAGATATCATTTGGAAAAATATTTTATAAATATAATTATTTATTTAATGACATGTTTTTAGATAATAAATATAATCAAGACCAAACTTATAATACATTTTTAAATTCATATTGTTTTAGCTTAGATGGAAAATATATGCATGCTTTGGTTAATAATTATTATTCCTTAATTTGGAAAATTCAAAAAGAGGATCAAACACTTCAACTTCTTTTGGTTGGTTTCCGTTCCCTACAAGAGCAGTTAGCTAATGTTCGAAAATATTTAAATTTAAATGAAATAAAACATGTTTTAAAAAGGGAAAAGGGTAACATTAAATTTCAAATTGGGGAAACATCCCAGCACAGAGGCAAAGAAAATGGCAACAAAGAAAATGGCATCAAAGAAAATGGCATCAAAGAAAATGGCATCAAAGAAAATGGCAACAATAATGATGATAATGACGATAATGGTGATAATGACGATAATGACGATAATGGCGATAATGGCGATAATGGCGATAACGAAATATCTTCAGTTCACATAATCAACACCTTTATCCAAAATAAAGAAAATGAAGGAAAATTAAGCGAATATTATTTGCTGGTATTTCATAATGGGTGCTGTATATCTCTTTTTTCATTTAAAAAATATAATGAATGTTCAAGTGTGAAACATAATAATAATACAGAAGAGCGAACAGATATATTAAATGAATATATCGAACAAAATATTTTTTTCGATAAAAGTGTTACAAATATAGAAAATGTAGAACTATTTTTAGATCCTTCTGAATTTTTTGTTTTTTTTAATATATCTTATAATGTTTTAAATAAAAATCAAGAATATATAAATAAAAGTTTGTTATTTGTTATAGAAGTATTTAATAAAAAAAGACTAGAGTTTAACATTCATCCTAAATTTTTATTATTACAAAAAGATCATACAATATTACCATTATGTTCTATAAGAATATTAACAATAAATGAATTTATTAAATTTGCAAAAGTATTAAATGTTTCAGTATCCTCAAATTCTATTAATCTTTTTATTTTTTCTATAACATTTAACACTGCAAAAAAAAATATCAATGTCAAATCATTCTCTGTTCCGATTCCATTATTAATGGGTGATATATGTGATACCCAAAAAGATCATGAAAAAAAAATGAATTTGTATCGTTCAAAAAGTGAGAAATTGAATGAGGATATTGAACGAGATAAATTTAATCATAATGACAATCGTGTCGTTCTTCCATCTTTTTTGGATTCTCAAACCAATACTACTTTTGATAAAATTGATCCTTTTCATATTAAAATGGGTTCTAAAAGATGTGCATCTGACATAAATGCTAGCCAACTAATTAAAAGTGATGATACTAATACGCAATTGACTTTAATAAATAAAAAAGATGAAACTGTTAATATTGAATCATCATTTTTTGATACAAAGAAAGATAAAATAAATAAATGTGATGAAGAAAATATGGAACTTGAGTTGGTTAACACAGAAGAGAATAATCTTATCCATAAAGATTATGATCAATTTAGCAATTCCAAATTAAATAACAATTATAATGAAATAAAACATGGTGAAACAAAACATGGTGAAATAAAACATGGTGAAATAAAACATGATGAGATAAAACATGATGAAATAAAATATGATGTAAATTTTATCGACAATATTATTTCTAAAATGTCATTAATTGATAATAAATTATGTGAAAATAAATTATGCGAAAAAACAGAAGCAACTGAACCCATTATTAGTTACGAAATTTTAGATAATAAAAAAGAAGAAAATTCCCCAAAAAATAGATTATTAATTTCAGATTCGGTTGAAATAAATAAAGAAGAAACTCAAAATGATGCATATTTTAAGGAAACAAAACATATTGTTGATATAATATTTTCTAGTTCTTCAAATCAAAAGGATAATAAAATTTATGAGAATGATCGAATGTTATTATCATGTGCAGGTGAAAATGTTGAGAAAGAAAACCAAGGTGAACTAGCCAATAATAATGATACCGATAACAATAATAATGATACTGTTAACAATAATAATGATGATAATAATGATGATAATAATGATGATAATAATGATAATAATAATGCTGATAATAATGATGATAATAATGATGATAATAATAATAATGATGATAATAATCCAATAGTTGGGAACAGTAATATAGATATAATCATGTCAACACATGAAGATGTATTAAAACGTTTTATGGATTTTAAATATGATCAGAGTCGGGAAGAAGACGAAAGCGAAATTGAAAAGGTTGAAAAGGTTGAAAAGGTTGAAAAGGTTGAAAAGGTTGAAAAGGTTGAAAAGGTTGAAAAGGTTGAGAAGATTGAGAAGATTGAAAAAAGTGGCGAAAAAGGTGGCGAAAAAGGTGAGCATATCGAATTGGTAAGCCAATTGGATACCAATCAAATAACCCTAAATGACCAAACAAAATATTTTAAAAAAGAAGAAGGTCAGGAAAAAATGTTGTATCAATCAAAAGATAAAAACAAAGCTAAATATGATAACGAAAAATCGAATGGAAATGTAGAAAATGAGGGTTTAAAAAAAGAGAAAAACATAAATTCGTTTTTTCACAAATTAGGGTTTTTTAAAAACAATGTATCAAACAAGTTGAAGAATGAAAATGATGATTGTCAAAAAGATGAAACGGTAAATGAAGAAATTGTAGAGGAAAAAATTAAAGAAGTTAATTGTGATTTTGAGAATAGCATAAATAATAAGATAAAACCGGAAAAAATAGAGAGTGAAGAAAATGATCACCATTTCAATAACAAATGTAATAATAGTGACACACAAATTTTAGATACAAATTTAAGAAAAGCTAATCAAAAAGATGTTGAAAATTGTATAAATGTGAAAAAAGATGTTGAAAATAATATACAACCATCTATTGGTGAATCAAAAGAACTAAATAATTGTCCAATTTATATGAATGAAGATATTATGAAAAATATATGTAATACAATATGTAAAAAAATGAGTACAACGATATACAATACTGTTTATGATGAACTAAATAAAATATGTCCACTAAAAAATATGAACAAGACAGGTGAAAATGGCGAAAATGGTAAAAATGGTGAAAATGGTAAAAATGGCGAAAATGGTAAAAATGGCGAAAATGGTAGAACTTTTTTGGATGAGTGTCGAGATAAAGAATATAATGAAATATGTGCAATGTCAAATAAGTGCAATAAAAAAATAAACGAAATGAAAGAAGAAATTATAAATTTAAAAAATCAAAATAAAAATATGAGTCTAAAATTGGCATCAATAAATAATAGTATATGTAAAATATTTGAAAATATAAAACATTATGGAAATTATATGAAAAATTCAAAACAAAATATACAAGAAAATAAATTAGAAAAAATACAGACCGAAATAAATACATTAAAGAAATCGGTTAATAATATGGTAAATAAAAGTTCAGAACATTTGCTTACTTTTCTAGATGATTTTAAAACAAATATAGGTAAATTATTACGAGCTAATAATGATAATTTAAGAAAAACAATTCAACAAAATTTAGGAGATAATGAAAAAAATGATAGAAATATAAATAATATTAATACATTTTATAACGACCTAATTTATAATAAAGGAATAACCGATTTTTTAAATGAAGTTCATCAAAATGCTTTAAAAAAAATTATGCCATCAGTTATTTCATCAGAAATTCAAGTTCAATTTTCAAAGAGTATAGTCCCAGGTATGAGAGAAGCATATAATACTGGGTTCCAATCTATAACAGAACCATTAAATGAATTATTGGTAGAAAATAAAAAATGGTTAAATAATAAAGTGTGTATAATTGAAAAAGGTACATATGAAAAGAGTCAGAAAAATAATGAAGAATCTTTAATTACTATAAATAATAAAATAGATGCATTAGATAAAGAATTTAAAATGTTTACTTACAGTATTAATGAACAATTAATATATCTTAATGAAAATATAAAGGTTCTAAATAAAATAGTTATGAATCTAAATAGTAAAAAAAACGATAACCCAAAAATGGTAACATATAATGGAGAAATGGAATTTGAAAAAAAAGAACATAGAGAAATTGAAGATGATGTATCAAATATAAATAACATAAAATATACAAATAAAACAAATAATAATATGTCATATAATAATAAACGTGTATCTATAGTGGAATTAAAAAATAATTATGATATAGAAGATGTTGAAGATGAAAAAAAAGATGAACAATCTCCAAAAATTGAAAAAAAAATGGATAATTCAGATATTATAATAAAAGGAAGAATTAATCAATTATTAACTGAACATGAATATAATCAAGCATTTACATTAGCTTTATCAATAGATATAGAAAAAAACACAAATGCTTTTTGGGTATTACAATTATGTCATAGATTTCATGAAAAAATGTTTTTAAATGAAACATTAACTATAAGTCAACCAGCTTTATTAAGTATATGTAAAATATTATGTGAATCTTTAATAAAAACAACTAATTTATCTTTAGAAGAATCAGAATTTCGTCTTAAATGGATTCGTGCATGTATGCAGCAATTGGCTTTAAATCATTCCGATTTATTGAAAACTAATGCATTTATATTTATGAAAAATATGCATAATAATATATCTGCATTTAGTTATTATGTAGAAAATGAGTTAGCAAAAGTTATGGGAAACAATACTAATGATAATGATGATCATGAAGAAGAAAATAGATTAATAATAAAAAGACATCTCTTTAAAAATAAAATTATCTTTAATCAGAAACAAACTACAAATGACAAAGAAAAAGAAAATGAAATTAATTCACACAACCATTATAGCTTGAATAATAACCATTTAAATTCCGCTTCAGAACAAAATAATTATCAATATAACAAAAATATGCTTATCGCTTTACAAGAAGAAATATACCACATTAGGAAGTTGCTCAAACGGTAATTATACAACAGACCCCATGCCCATTCAAATGTGTGGCATACGACCATGTGTGATGTGAATAACAATGCGTGATGTGAATGCCTGTGTGTGATGTGAATGCCCGTGTGTGATGTGAATGACCATGCGTGCTATTGGCGTGTATCCTTTTTATGTTCATCATTTGAATCCACTATTTGAATCCACTATTTTTTGTGCAGGATCATAAATAGTATGAGCAAGAGCAGTGCATAAATAATATCACCCACCCAACCAACATTAACCAACATTTTGTACATCCATGGGTGTAGAAAATGTATACATCCTATATCTTTTTTTAAAATTCAATAATATTAGCAAGCATTCGAGGAAAGAAAAGAATACATAAACAACATCCATTCCCCCTACACCTACATGTCAATACAACACAGCATTGAAAATGTCAGCATTAATTAACTTCAATTTTTTAATTTCGCATATTATTTTATTTTTTTTACAAAAATTAAGTTCTAGATATGTATAATGAAAACGCGTTTTATGAAATGAGATATTAATGTTTATGTTAAAAGTTGTTTTGGTTTTCGCGAGAATGTAGTTTTAAATTTTTATCAACATCGCATGATATGTGCATGTTAAAAATTGATAAAGCCCATAAAATTAGCTTAAAAAAAATTAAATGAATATATTAATTTTATTTGAATTTATAGAAATATTTTTTACAAAACGATCAAATTTAGGACATATCTCATTAAATAATTTAAGGAAAATATATCATTTTTTTTTTTTTTCGTTAATAATATTTGTCTGTAAAGTATTTTTCCATTTTTAGATCAGAGTTTTATTCATGTTATATACTCATATAGTATATATATCGAAACAAATCGACAGATATGCATATATACATACAAAATACATATATATATATATATATTGTGTGCATGTGGCTGTGTGACTCCAATCGCCTGAACAGTGCATACAAATTATTAGTATTTTCGTTTTTTATTTGCCATATTAAAAAAAAAATGACAGTTTATATGTAATAATTTATGAACGTTCATAAAATTATATATTAATTTTATTTTATATTAATTTTGTACTTATTACTATCATTTTTTTTTTATCGTAAATAAATGCATAGCTGAATAAGGATTTATATAATTTCAAATTTGTTCAACTAAAAGAAAACTATACATTAATTAATTTTACATAATTAATTTTACGTGATAAAAATAAATAGAATATGTACCAATGTATGTACTGTCACCTAATATAATAGTATGTCACATAAAATAAGAATAATAAGTCAAGCTTACAAATTATCACTAAAAGTAACAGAGAAAAATTCTACCATTAGTATTATATACAATTTAATAAATACGATTTTTAAATATATGGAAATGAATACATGTATATTAATATATGTAATAGTTTTCCTGTGAAATTTTCCAATGTTTTATTTATAGTACATACAAAAAAGTGAAAAAAGCAAATATAATAACAAATCGTTAGTAAACACATATTAATATAGAATAGATAGAACTATTTTAGTGACATTAAAACGTTTGTACATATAGAAATAAATAAATTAAGCGTTTGGAAATTGTTTACTAAATAGAGATTATATTTGCTTTAACTTTTATTTAATTAGTCTAAATTAATTTTTTTTATCATATAAATTATGAATGACATTATTTGAATTTTTCACCATTTTAATTATTCATTATTTTTAACATTTTCATCATTTTTAACATTTTCATCATTTTTAACATTTTCATCATTTTTAACATTTTCATTATTTTTTAACATTTTTCTTAATTTTTAACATTTTCATTATTTTTCTTAATTTTTCATTTCGTAACCGTTATTATGCATATATTACATCACAGTGTATATGTAGCAAATCTGTTTGTAAAAAAATGGGTAAATAGTAAATATAACAATAATTATAATATTATATATTTTTTTGATATTTTCATAATTTCCTTTTTTTTTTCACAAGTATATCGGCGTTTTCTTTTTTGGATGAAATAATTTGGCATGCATAAGAAAATATACGAAAAAATACGAAAAAATATGAAAAAATACGAAAAAATATGAAAAAATATGAAAAAATATGAAAAGATAAGAGGAATACATGCGTAATACTAGGTATACATTATCATCAGCGAAGATAAATAAAAATTATACATTCATATTTTTACAATTTTTCACATAAATATATAATATTGCTAACCGTGTAAATACCAACTCGGGAGTTTTAAATAAATTAAATTAATAAATTGGCAGAAACAAACGTGAAATATTATAGTTATCAAGTTCAGTTATATACATGAATATAGATAAGTCATATCTATCAATAAGATGAATAAGAGAATGTTGCCAAATGGCGAAAACGATAATGATAATAAATCGGGAATTAAGCAATATATGACGAGTCCCGAAGATCAATTAGAAAATGCGAATTTGGAAAATGAAAATTTGAAAAATGGAAATAATAGTTATAATTTAAATAATCCAGAAAATGAAACAAAAGAAGAAAACTCTATTGAAGCAAACAACTCTGGTATTCCTAATAACATGAATTGTGATAAAAACGATAATTCAAATAATCATAATAATTATACAGGTCTTCTTAACATTGAATCGGGTAGTAATGCCAATGCAAATTTGGGCCAAAATAATGACCAAAATAGTGGCCAAAATAATGACCAAAATAGTGGCCAAAATAATGGCCAAAATAATGGCCAAACTAATGACCAAAATAATGACCAAAATAATGACCAAAATAATGGGGAACATCATGTAAATAGTTTAATTGGAAAACATGGAATTGATGATAATCAAAATAAATGTTCATATTATACAAATGAAGGAAAGAAAAGGAAAGGTAGTAGATATACTATGCCATTTTTAAAAAAAGAAAAAAATAATGTTAACAATGTACTTATTTTAAAAAATATTCCTTCTGATATTAGTGAAGAAGATATCAAATCTCTTATAAGACCATTTATAAATGGTAAAATTCCGGAAATAATATTTAATGATGAAGGTGTAATAATAAAATTATATGATGATGATTTACAAGAAAATATTTTTAACTATTTCAAAGAGCATCCAACTCAAATAAAAGGGTCGTTTTTTGAAATAAAATTAACAAAAATTAATGAGGATATATCAACTAAAGGAATTTTAGAAGATCATAAAAATGGTGATGTGAATGTGAATGCAAGTAGTGGAAATGCAAGTAGTGGCATTACAAGTAGTGGCATTGCAAGTAGTGGAAATGCAAGTGGTGGCATTGGCAATAACAGTTTTTACGATATGCGTGGAGCAAATGAATCTTTGGATAGAGAAAATTTAAAAGATAAAATAAATGATAATGATAAGAAAAATAATAAATATAATAAAAATGAATGTTCAAAAGTAATTTTAGTATCTGTTGTAAATATGCAATATCCTGTTGATATAGAATTAATATATTATTTATTTAGTAAATGTGGAATAGTTGAAAAAATTATTACTATATCAAAAAAAACATCGATATTTCAAGCTTTAGTACAACTTGAATCAATTGAAGTAGCTAAAGAAGCAATAAAAACTTTGCATAATAGAAATATATATGATGGATGTAACACTTTGCAAATTCAATATTCATTTTTAAAAGAACTTATAATTAAAAATAATAATTCACAAGCATGGGATTATACTATATCAAATCCTCAAAAAAATAAAAATAATTTTTCTTTTCAAATGTCTCATGGTGTTTTACCAACTCCACCAAGTAAGTACTCAACTTGGCTAGCTAAACAATAATTTATTTTTATTATGTACAAATCATAAAATTGAATTGGCTAGTCATGTGCATGTTATTTTTTATTTTTTTTTTATTTCATTTATTTACAGGAAATATTAAAGAAACTGAATTGTATAAATTGTTAGGAAGAAAATTTAAAATTGTCGATTTTGAAACAAAAAATGCATCAAAAACGCCTGTCCTAATTTGTTATAATATTCCAAAAGAATATAGTGACGTAAATAAAGTGAGTTCATTTTTATATCGATTTATTTATTATTATCATTGCTTATATAAATTTAATATAGTTATTATTTCATAATATATATCTTCTTGTTATATGCACTCTTATTTATTTTCACATATCTTTCTTATTATGTATTCTTTAATAGCTATTTAACTTATTTAGTATATATGGATATGTATCACGAATTAAAATATTGCGTGAAAAACCAGATTCAGCTCTTATTCAATATTCAAATTATTTATTTTCTTCAATGGCTCAAGAGTGTTTACAACATGCAAAGATTTGCCAAAACATTTTGGAATTACATTTTTCTAAAATATATGATATAAAAATTTCTTATCAGGACAAAAGCAGAGATTCTTATAAAGCTAAATTTTTTAGTAATCATGATCAGCGATATGGGGTTAGTTCGAATTTAGAAATTCTGATTTAATATATAAGACTTTTATTAGTCAATTTTGTCCATTTTATTCATTTCGTCAATTTCGTCAATTTCGTCAATTTCGCCAATTTCGTCAATTTCGCCAATTTCGTCAATTTCGTCAATTTCGTCAATTTCGCCAATTTCGCCAATTACTACATTCACAACATTGTGTGATATACATACCATTTTGTTATTAACTGTTTGTTGTAGATATCTGACCAATTGAAATATGTTAAGGGAGCATGCAGGCCAACAAAAACTTTATTTATATCGAATGTCAGTGAAGAAGTAACAGAAGAATGTATAATAGCTTTGTTCAATAAATACGATGAAATCAACAAGTTTAAATCTCAGCCTATAAAAGAGGGAAAAAAAAACTTTACGGCAACTATTGAAATGAGTTCAGAGGATACGGTAAGCTTAAGACCGAGGCGGTTGATATGGTTGAAAAATGAAAAAAAATTGGAAAAATTTGAAAAAAATTGGAAAAAAATTGAAAAAAATTGAAAAAACATGAGTCTCTTATTTTTCTAATTCCCATTTTTAGGCAACAAAAGCTTTAATGGATCTTCACAATTTCCAACTGAAAGATCGATGTATGAAAGTTTCATTTACAAAAACTAAATTGCCATGATTGTAAAAAAAAACGAAATAACCATAAATATGCATTCATTGATAATCCTCTTTAGTCATTTAAATTTCTTATCTCATCTCTATTCTTTTTAATATCACGAAAATGTGTATAAAACATTTTTGTGTTTTTTCCCTTAATTCTTTTTAAATTGATTTATTTATTAAAAAAATATTATTATAATTCATACAAAGATAGCATAAATAGGGAATATGCATCTCCGTGTTTTATATATATCATTTTTAATTTAATGTATGCATGTATATATGTGTGTAGGAGTGTGCATATACTATATTGTATTTTTCTACATCCCATTTCTTTATGCCGTTATACTATATATCTTGTTTTTTTACTTAAATTTCTTTTATCCATATATATTTCTATTTCTATTTCTATTTCTATGTTCTCTATATATGCATTACTACTATTATTAAAAGTATTCTATTTAATTATGTATTTTGTTTTAAGACATCTTTTTCTAAAACCTTATCTTCTTTTAAAATTCTTTATTTCAATAAAATAAAAAACTAACTTAATTTCTGATTAAAACTTGTCATATTATCTGGCTTCCAACTTTGTATTCTATCATATTCCCTCTTTTCAAAATTTTATAATATTCATAATTTTGTTTTTAATTTTTTGAGCTATATATTTTTCCTTTTTTAATTTATAGCCATATGGAGTGTTAATTATAGCGCTCCTTTTTGATGATATAATTTTTTTTTCTAATTTATTTTTAATCAATTAATAGTTGTTTATATTGCATATTTATAAATATGTGTAAATTGCACACAAGTTTTTATGGGGTTATATATGTAAAAATATACATGTGTATAGACAAAGCATAATAAAAAATTATATAATCTTTTGTTTTGTTTTATTTTCAACATTTTAATTGTTTACTATTAATGTAATATTAACATTCTTTTTTGTTGTATATATATTATTATAAACTATTTCATTGGTTAAACTAAAATTGTTTTTTTCAAAATCTCTCCAAATTTTTCCAAATTTTACGTATATCATGGATTTTACTATTTTTAAAAATGATAAAAATTTATCATTAAATGGGATAAAGTAAGCAATCATTCGAAAAATGTGAACATTGTGAAAATAATTGGTATGATTTTAAATAATTAAAAAAAATATATTTTTTTTATTTTAGCAAAATAGTTGGCGATGTCTATAAGGACAACTTGGACTATTTAATGAGGGTGGGTAAAAATAATAAAGAAAATATAAAAAAAATGAAAACTTGGTTATTCTAATTAATTATCATTTTGGAAAGTATACACGATTGTGTGTGTTTTATTTTTTAAGAAAAATAAAAGTGAATTAGAAAGAAGAGAGACCGATAAATTTAGCTACGAAATTGAACTATTTTTAAATTCTTTGGATAGCGAAGAAACACGATTATATGAAGAAAAAGACAAAATAAAGGAATCATTTCAAACTATTGGTTTGTTACATACATCATTTTTATTAATCGTGCACATGCATACATACATACATACATGTATTTGTATTTGTATTTGCATTTGCATTTGTATTTGCATTTGTATTTGCATTTGTATTTGTATTTGCATTTGTATTTGTATTTGCATTTGTATTTGTATTTGCATTTGTATTTGCATTTGCATTTGCATGCCATTTTTAACATTGTCATACATGTAAAAATCCACGTTTTTATTCCAAAGCATTGCAGTTAAAAAATGTGAAACGGTCTATCATTAAAACGGAGGAATATGTTGAGAATAAGGTTGTCTCATTACACTTTTTTATTTTCATTTAGCTCGTATTCTAGATTTTTTATTTCCATTTAGCTCTTTTTTTTTATTTTTTTATTTTTTTTTTTTATGTTTTGTTAATAAAATAAATATCATTTAAAACCACATTTATTATTGCCGTTCAGGTAAAAGGAGTGATGTTAAAAAATTCTCAAAAAATATTTGAAGTTTTTAAAAAGGATATTAACAACTTATAGTTTAATAATAAATAAATTGACAACTACATTGCATTTATTTTTTTTTGTTTTCTATTCACATTTTTCACTAATTGCAATTACTTGAGTAGAACTTATGGAAATGGTGGTTTTGTGTGAATTGCTTATTTTCCTTTATTTTATTTTTTTTTTTTCTCGAAATGGCTAAACATGTTAGACAAACTCGTCAAAAAAGTAAAGAAGTAAAAATAAGGAAGTAAAATAAGGAAGTAAAAATAAGGAAATAAAAGTAAAGAAGTAAAAATAAAGTAAAAAATATATTTCCACTTTAAGAACCTAAATATACCAATGAGGTATACATACTAATGTTAAATTTATTTTTAGTATAGAAATAAATGTTATATATAATTGGAAACGTAGAATATATCGAAATGAAATAGAAAGAACAAAATGGAAAAAACAAAATAGAAAAAATGAGAAAACAGTCAAGCAATATACTATTAATTACTAGGCATAATCTAGTTAAGTGGAAAATTTGAGATAGTTGGTGAATTATTCTTTTTTCTTTTTTAATTTAAACACATATAGGCATATACATTATATCAGTGTATAAGTTATATAGAATATTCTGTTCACATATTAAACTGTTAATTTTTAATTTATTTTAATTCAATTTAATTCAATTCAATTCAATTTAATTTAATTTTTTTTTAATTAATTATCATGTATATATAATTTGTTTTGGAAATAATTATTTTCAGTTTGTAGCACTTAATTTTTTTTTTTTTATTTTTAATTTTAATAATATTTAAAAATAACCTTTAATATTAAACATATTTTTTGGATTTTATCCATTTTCAGTTCTTTCATTTTTCCTTGATTAATTTTATATTTATAGTGTTTTCCCATAACATTAAATTTCACTTAATTTTTTTCACATATGTTATATATTTATTTATTATACATACTGCATATATAGGCATGTATGTATGGATGTGTTTTAAACTGTTATATTTTCAAAAAATAAAATTTATTTCCGTTTTTTTTCAAATGTATTAATACTACTTTTTTCTCATTTCGCACTACAATATTTAGTTACCTATTTTTTACAATCATTTTTTATCGCCCTCACCATTTGTTATTAAAGAAAGAAATATACAGACAATAAAATTAAGATACAGAATTAAGATACAAATTTAAGATACAAATTTAAGATAAAAATTTAAGATAAAAATTTAAGATATAAATTTAAGATATAAATTTAAGATATAAATTTTGTTGTTTTAATTCTATGGAAAAATAATTTCAAATATTATTTTATTTTTATTGTAGAAAAATTAGTTAATTTTAAAAAATTTCACCAAAACATAGTTTAATCAATTTTGTGTGTAAAAAATATGTTTTAAATGGGTATAAATAAACTACATTTCGTATAAAGGCCCAAAGACAAATATTAATATACACGAAATTTGAATTATAAATTAAAAAAATAATATACAATTTTTCCTTATTTATATATATCAAGACAATAACCCTTTAGTTTCAACGAAAAAAAAAATTATTATGTTTATTTAATTTTTTTTATTAAATAAATATATAATGGCGAAAAATCGACTTTTAATTGAGTCTCGGGAAGCTAAAAAGCAAAATGACCCTGACATTTTTTTGTCACATAGGTATGTTTATATAAAAACAAAAAAGAATATCATTTTATTTCCCCTTACTTTAACATTATTCTATATCTGCACACATACATCTTCATTTTATAGTGATTACAATTTATACGAATGGGAAGCAATAATAAAGGGCCCAAAGGACTCACCATATGAGGTAATTAAAAAAAAAAAAAAAAAAATACCTGACATGTTCATGTTAAAAATATATATATAATATATATATTTAATTATTTAGGGAGGAAAATGGAAACTAAGTATAAAATGCAAAAGTACATACCCAATTGACCCACCTATGATAACATTTATAACGAAAGTATTTCATCCTAATGTAAATTTTACAACAGGTATAAGAGTTAATAAATATATATATATCCCCCCAAATTTTGGTTATATGAGTTTTGCACACATATTTATATAGCTAGTTGATTTTATTTGTTTTGCCATTTTACGATCTAATTATTTTGTTACTTAATTTTTAAGGAGCATTATGTATGGATATACTAAAAACAAATTGGAGTCCAGCTTGGACAATTCAATCTTTATGTCGCGCTATTTTGTTTCTTTTAAATGAGCCTAATGCCGAAAGCCCATTAAATTGTGATGCAGGTATAAATGTGTTCATATATATTTCTCTCCGTTATGTATATGCATATTTATTACTTATATTTTGAACTAACTTTTTTTCAGGCAATTTAATACGGTTTGGGGATATAAAAGGTTTTAATTCCATGGCAAAAATGTATACTAAGGAATATGCGATGTGATTGTGTTTTAGTAGTTTAAAAATAAAAGACAAAATGTGGAAAAAAAATTTAGCGTTTTTTTCCCTATTCAAATGTTTATACAATATAGCAAAACCGTATATCAATGCGAATTATTTATTTTTTTGATTATCTCATAAAAATGCATATGCATATGCAACATGGCCCATTTTTTTTGTTATAATTTAAGCTATTCATTATGTATGTATATATATATATATATATATATTTATTTATTTATTTTATTTATTTTATTTTTTTATTTTTTTATTTATTGATACTGGGTTATTAACATGTTTATATTTCATAAATGAAGATTAAATCGTATATATATAATTTTTATAACTCTTTAAATTCGCAACAAGATTGTTTTAAATACACTTATTTGTGTGTGTGTGCAAAAGTCTAAATTGCTTGACGCTAAAATAAGGCATATGCAATTAATAATTTGAAGTAAATATATTTGGATATATACCATAAGTTAAAAAAAATAAAAATATTTGCTGAAAAAGGATAAATAAAATGTATTTTAGCAAACCAAAAAAATGATATCATGTAAAATATAGGGTGAATAAAATGATAATAATTATGGTCTCTTTTATTAAGACATTTAAATAAAAATAAAAATATAAATAAAAATAAAAATAAAAATATAAATAAAAATATAAATATAAATATATTATGCATATCAATGAATTTACAACTTTTGAAAAAATAACATACAAAAGACACAAAATTTTAACAAATTCAATTTTATAAGTATAAAAAATAGGCAAATAAAATATTCGCTTATTTTATTTGTAAATATATCCATATACATATATATAATTATTTAGTTTACATATTTGTTCCCCCATTTTTAAATTGACACTTCTCATAAATAATAAATATCAAAAATAGGAATAAATATCAAAAATAGGAATAAATATCAAGTACTAAAAAAGATAATAATTCCATGCATAAAATCGTATGCTTCTCATTTCCCTTTATTTTTAACATTTACAAAATTGTACAATCTCAATCATATTCATGTATATATACAGGATGTTTTTTTTTTCCTTCTTAATTTAGAAGGGGGGAGAAATTTGCTATATATGCATAATATTTGGGAATAGTATATAAAACATCTATAACATACATATTGTATATATAGAGGGATAATATAAATTGTTCTATCTCCTATCTCTATCTCTATCTCTATCCCTATCCCTATCTCTATCTCTATCTCTATCCCTATCTCTATCCCTATCTCTATCCCTATCTCTATCCCTATCTCTATCCCTATCTCTATGTCGGTATCTTGATTTTTCTTTATGTTTGTGCCTATATAACATTTCTCGTCGATATTTTTCTTTCATTCTTTTTCGCATTTCCATTTTTTCTGACTCTTTTATCCACCATGGTTTGTCACTATTTGATTTTCTTTGTTTTCTTTTTGAAGAATGTGAAGAATGGCTACAAGTATCAGAACTATCATAATTTCCTTTTGAATTTTTTCTTCGTTTTTTTTTGTGTCTTTGATTTTGATATTTATATCTATCAGTATGTTTTCCAGAATCATAAGAACTTGGTGGATCACTTTTGCTATAATTCGAACTTGAACTTGGGCTTCGTTTTTTTATTTTGTCTCTTTTTCTGCTACTATGCCTTTTATCGATGCTTTTCCTCCTTACCCTCGACCTACCACTACTACTTCTACTGCTTCTACTTCTACTGCTTCTGCTTCTGCTTCTACTGCTTCTACTTCTGCTACTTCCACTGCTTCTGCTTTTGCTACTTTGGCTTTTGGATGAAATTTGGTCAGATTTTTTTTCGTATGATTCCTCAGTTGTGTGTGAAGAATGAGAATTGGTACTATATTTAGTATTTTTTTTTTGTTTTTTTTTTATATATTTTTTTTTTTCGTCATCACTCATATCTACATCAGTTTTTTTATCATCATTTTTTTTATCATCAGATTTGAATTCCTTTTGACTAATTGTTAAATCAGATTCATTTTTATCGTTTTTTTCTTTTTCTTTCTTTATATTATTATTGCTTGAAATATTATTTAGTGGGTTAGCTAATAGCAATTGATTAGATTGCATAAGATTGTTCATTAATAATACATTAGGGTTATACATAGCACATAATTTAAGTGTTAATTTTTCTTTTAAAGCTAAAACTTTTTCTACTTTTTCATTTACAGTATTTTTTTTATTTATTATATTTTTGTCATTATTAATTGTTTTATTTAAATTGTTATAAATAGATAATTGTGTTTTTAATGTGCTATCATTTTGATTCAGAATACTATATGCATCTTTAATTATTACCTCTTTATCTTCTATTTTCGTTCCATTTAAATTTAAAGCTGCTTTTGCATTTTCTTCATTTATAAATTCAACATATACTGTATGCTTATTTATTTGTTCATTATATAGAAACTTGTAATTTGTAGTTTTTCCAACATTTTTAAAAAATTCCACTACATCATTTTCAGTATACTATAACAAGGCAAGAAAAAAAATGCACACATATGTATATACATTTATTTATTCACTAATGTGTTAAAGATTCGTTTAGCGAATTTTAAATTGGCAAAAATGGAAGTGGTAACACTAATTGGGGTTTTACCTTTTCGGGGATATTTTCCATATAGATAATTTTCGAAAATACGTCAAATTTTTTATTTTTTTCATTTAACTCATTTTGAAAATCAACAAGTTTTTTCTTTTGGTCTGAAATAATTTGATTTTCCCCAAGAAAATTTTGCAAGTTCTGTATATATTCGTTTGTAACGGAAAAAAAATAAAAAAAAATAAAAAAATAAAAATAATAGAAAGATATATAGATAAATAAGCACGTATGCATGCATAGATATATTGTTTATGCAGAAAAAAGGGACAAAATGAACAGTTCATTTTCAAACCTGATATTGGGAATTATTGTAATCATTGTTATTTATATTTTTATCATATTCATTAATATTTGATGTTTCACTAAAAGATTGTGATTGCAAAATTGGTTCAATTACAGTAACATACATTGGGATATTTAACAAAAGTTCCCCATTTAGTCTTGAAGCTTTTGTTATTCCTTTGGAAGTTTTAAATTCGACTTGACAATATTTTTGATCTTTTCCAGGGAATCTAAAAAATTAAAAAAATACATACATAAAATATGTGGCTGTGTAGAGAAGAAGTATACATACACGTTTTTTTTTTGTTTTTTTTTTGGTTTTTTTTTGGTTTTTTTTTGGTTTTTTTTTTTTTTTTTTTTTTTTTTTATAATCCTCATTTTTCATAATAGTGTCTTAAATAAGTCACACTTGATAAATAACAAAATGAACAAGATAAGAAAAATTATACATGTATATAAAATAAAAATTACGAACTTTTTAAATACAACACTAATTATTTCATCACATCCTTTGAACTTTTCCCTTATATCTTCTTCTGATACATTAGCAGAAAGGTTTTTTACATATACCACATTAGCTATGCTAAAATTTAAACTCATATTTTAAACAAACTTTTTTTTTTTTTTTTATATAAATATATTTTCTCTTTTTTTTTAAATAAATATAACATACATATGTAATTATATATCTATAAATCTATGAATTGGAAAAATAAATAAGCCATCATCATAAGTTAACAAATAAAAATGAACAAAATTGAAAATATTGAAAAAGTGGAAAAATTGAAAAAATTGAAAAATGGAAAAAATTGAAAAATGGAAAAAATTGAAAAAATAATAAAAAATAATAAAAAAATGAAAAAAAAAATCACGACGTTTTAAGGGACTCTCTATCTAACTCCACTGTTTAATAACCGACGTGTATGGAATAAAAAATAGAAAAAGAAAAAGAAAAAGAAAAAGAAAGAGAAAAAGAAAAAGAAAAAGAAAGAGAAAAAAAAAGAGAAAAAAAATAAGAAAAAAAACGAGAAAAAAAACGAGAAAAAAAACACCTTTGTTCGAACATTCAACGAAATTAATGACAAAATGTAAAAAAATAGGAAAATATTCTTAACATTTAAAAAAAAATATTACAATTTAAAAAATATTACAATTTAAAAAATGTTACAATTTAAAAAATGTTATAATTTAAAAAAATGTTATATTTTTTTTAAATGTTAAATAATTAGAAATATACTAACTTATTAAGATGAATTATTTGTTTTAACATATCTCTACAATTTAAATATTATCATATATAGATATTGTTGGAAATTTAAAAAAAATGCATTATATATTGACCAAGTGTGTATAATTTTTTTTTTTTTTTTTTTTCACATATTAGAAAGCTCATTAAAAATGATGAGAATGTAGGAAAAACGTATAAAATTGTAAAGATTGTAAAGATTGTAAAAATTGTATTAAAGAAATAAACGGCTTAATCATATGATATAGACAATGGTACTCTTTAAATGGTTAACAAAATAATAAATATGTGATAAATATGTGATAAATTGTTATATTTATGTTTTCAAGAATTTATTATTATAATTAAAAAAGTATTTTTTTATTTAGTACATCATCATATTGATATATAAACATTGATATGTATACATGTTTAAGTGAGATTATATTTTGCTATTTATAATGGTACTAATTTATAAGTTTAAAGGAAACAAAAAATTATAAATGTAATCTCAATAAATAACTGAATTATGATTGTCAGCATTTGCACCATCAAAATGTATACCCATTTAAAGAAGTGAAAATGTTGAAAAGGTTGGAAAGGTTGGAAAGGTTGAAAATGTGAAAAATTATACCGACATGTTGCATATTAAGTAGACGCATAGGAATATGCCATACATTTTTATATCCATTAATTTGCAATGTTGGGGATGATTTCTCCTCTGCTAATTGTATATATATGAAATGATATGAAATGATACGAAATGACATACGAAATGACTTTTATTCGAGTCTAAACAAATAAATATAAATGGAAATTAGGCTATTTTACTATATAAAGAATATGTCCTTTCCCTTTAAATTGGCTTTATTTCAAAGGTAAAATATATTTTTTGATTTTTTTGATTTTTTTGATTTTTTTTGATTTTTTTGATTTTTTTTGATTTTTTTGACTTTTTTTATTTTTTTATTTTTTTATTTTTATTTTATTTTATTTTTTGACATATTTAACATGAAAAATTAAATTATATATCATGTCGTTCAATTTAAGCAACTAATAAATAATAATTTTTTTTATTCAAATGTAACTATATATATTATCCAAAAATATAATGATATGATTTAATAAAAATTGATTTATAATTTAAAGATTTATTTTGTGTACTCCCAAATAAATAATTATGTTTTTATTAAGTATCGCAAAAAAATGCATATGAAAAAGGGAAAAAAATAATGATAATAATAATGATAATAATAATGATAATAAAATATTATATATATAAAACATTTAATACCTTTTTAAAATGGATTTATTTATATGTACCTTTGTATGATTACTGCAGTATTGCAAACAATGTAAAAAAATAAATTGTTTTTGATGTATATAATTTATTTCTAACTTTTTTCCATATATAATTTAATAATTTATTTTTTAGAATGTTTTATATTTCTTTATATATTTAATTTGAATATAATTACTTTGTATCAAAAATATATACTGATTATGTTATTACTTTTATTTGCAATAAATCTTATTAATTTTTTTTTTTTTTTTTTTTTTTTTTTTCAAATTTGCTTTTCTTTCCACAATCCTATTGCATTATGCTTATAACAATGTAATAAATTAATATGTTGTTATTTCATTTTTGTTTTATTATTCATTCATTCATTTATTTATTTACTTACTCATTCATTTATTTATTTACTTACTCATTCATTTATTTATTTACCTTTTTTAAGAAACGTTTTTAAGTTTAAATTATGATTTTAGAATGATAGTCATTTATGATTATTGAAAATTGTAAGCAAATTTATTATATATACAATTTTTTTTTTTTAAACATATAATTAAGATAAAAAAAAAAATACTTTGACTCAATTCTACTTATTATATATGTATGCCTTTGTTAGGCATTTATAGTGCTAACATTTTTTGTGTAAAATATTTATATTTAATAAATACATATATATGACCAGTTGTGTTTGGAAAATGTAAACGAAAAGACACCAAAATAAATAAGTAAATAAATAAGTAAATAAAATCAACAAATCAATAAAATAATCAATAAAATTTAGAACAGATCACATAATTCATATTATAATAATTCAGCACATCCAACGAAGACATATAAAAGAAAAAACAAACTTTTTTTTTTTTTTTTTTTTTTTTTTTTCGTAAGTTTGATACACTAAAATAATTACAAATTTGATGTCATAGAATAGAAACCAAAATTAATTTCTTAACATTTTGTATCCCCCTTTTTTTTTCCCTTTTTTTTTTTCTCTTTTTTTTTTTCCCTTTTTTTTTTTCCCTTTTTTTTTCCCTTTTTTTTCCTTTTTTCTGTACCCATGTGATATAAAATGGAAATAAACGAAAATGATGATGAAAAAAAAAACTCAGATATTATATGGGAATCTTTGTATAATGATTTTGAAGAGATAACTGACACAAATAAAAAACATTTTAATTATATTGAAAATAGTTTGTATAATTTTTGCAAAGGAGTACAATTTTCAGAAAAAGATAGTTGCAATTTAAAAGATCGAAACCCTGATATATTTGGAAATGATGAAAATAATAAATTAGAAAAAGTTGAAAATTATAATATAAAAGATTCTGATGAAAATAATAATCAACTAGCCATAATAAATAATAATGATAGTAGCGATTATGAAAATTTAAAAAAAAAAAATATTTTATATGGAAAAATTTATAAAAATGAATATTTAAAAAATAATTATATAGATAATGATAGTGATTATTTAAAGGCAGAGACACATATAAGCTACAACGATTTTATAAATAGTGATAAAACACGAAATTCGGAAAATTTAAATCTTTCCTTCTCAAATATGAGCTCCGAATTAAAAAAAAAAACACGCACAATAAATAACGATCCGAATGGTGCAATTTATCCGAACAATCCAAACGATGCAAATTATTCGAACGATGCAAATTATCCGAACAATCCGAATGGTATTCGCAAAAATGAGATCCCAAATGGGAATGTAAGAAATGTCGTATCATTTATGAGCGAGTGTGGAAATACTAAACAAAATATTAACATTGCTAAAATGAGAACAGAATTTTTTAGAAAAAGAGAAGAAGATTATAGATACTTGTTAAGTAATAAAAAAATTTATGATGATTCCAAAAGTTGTGGAACTGAAATGTTATATTCATCACAATTTAGCACATTTGATGGTTATAAAAAAAAAAATAGTGTACTTAATAAATTAAAAAATAATAAAAATTTTGATATAAATAGTGAATTTAATTATAATTATAATAATAATGCACTTAATGAAAAAAATGGTTCGGATATATCAAAAAATGTTTCGGATATATCAAAAAATGTTAAGACAAATATAAATAATTTAAATTCTTTAGAAAAATTAGATATATTATTAAAAAAAAAAAATTATAATTTAGTTAATAATGAAAATCCAGAATTATTATCCCTTTTTTTAAATCATGAAAAAAATAATAATTTATCAAGAAAAGCTTTATCACAATGTTCAAATAATGATTATAAAACATATCCATGTATTTTAGAAAAATTTGAAAAAAAAAAAAATCCCCAATTAATAAACACTATTGAAGATAACGATCATAATGAACTAATAAATAGATCAAAAAAATTATTAGAAATAAGTAAAAAATGTTTAAATGATGAAAAAAAATATAATAAAAATACTTTCACTGATGTAAATTCAAACAATTTGAATAAAAAAAATCAAAATTTTATTTTATCAAAATTGATTAGAAATTGTCATTCCACTTCTGTTCCTTCTGTTTCTGCCATTTCCACATTTAGTGAAAAAGTTGGTCCTAATAATAACATAATAAATGAATACGAATTTGGTAAGCTCAAAAATGAATACGAATTTGATAACATAAAAAATGAATACGAATTTGGTAAGCTCAAAAATGAAGTGGGCTTAATTAAACATGGTTCTTCTATACATGGGAGAGAACAAGATAGCTATAAATATTATGGAAAAAATTATATTCATCTTAAAAAAGGAAAAAATATAATATCAAGTGCTAGCCAAATAGATAAATTAAGTCAAATTGAGGATAAAGAAAAAGACAAAAGTGAAAAGGAATATAATAAATGTTTATATCATTTATTTGAAGCTTATGATAAAGAAAAAATAGATGATATGAATGAAAATAATATTTTACATAGAGACAATAACATAATACATGCTGATTCGCATAATTTGAATAAAAACAATAATCAAGATGTAACATATAATAATAAAAATGAAGATAATAAAATAAATATTACAGATTGTAATGAATTATATATTTCTGATTTAAAAGGAAATAATAAAACTAATGTTGAAATTAGTAATAATACATCCAATTTTGAAAATTTTGATGATAAAAAAAGTTATCTAGGTTTAAATTTTCTATTTAATGATGATACAAAAGGTAGCAAAATTGGTGATACTGTTGATAAAAATAAACAAAATATTAATAATATTGAACAGATTTATGATTTAAACAAACATGAATATAATTTAAATTATAAAAATTGTGAACAAAAAATAAGTGATGAAATAAAAATGTTAAAAAATAAATTCATTGAAGAAAGAGCTGGAATAAATGATGATGATAATAATAATAGTGTTAGTAGCATAATAAATTTCCGCGAAAATAATAAAGATAATGAGCTTTACACTGAAAAAATAAAAAAAGAAATTATTGAATATAAAAATTTGGAACATATATCAGACGAATATTTTAATAAAAATTATAATGGTAATGATTTAAAACTTTTATTTAAAGAAAATTTATTTTTACAAGAATTATGTGAAAAAAGAAAAATTCGTTTACAAAAATATAAAATTGAAAAAGCTAAATTGTGTGTAGAAATGAAATCGCTTTTAAGTTTTAACAATAATTTAAGTTGTGCATTAAAGGAAAAAGAAACAGAAATTACTATTTTAAAAAAAGAAAAAGAACAATTAGAAAATGATTTAATGAAACAATTAACTAATAATAGTCATAATAAATATGATTTCCTAACAAATTTTAAATTACAAAATAATATAAATAAACAAGAAAAAAACGCAAGTTTTAATACATGTAGTAGTAACAGTTATAATATGATGTTATGTGATAAAAATGATGCACAATCACATTACACAAATGATAATAATTCGTCTGTGATAAAAAATTATGAAAATAAAATTCAAGAACTTTTAATTCAAATTAAAATGTACCAAAAAAAAAATAGCGATTTGCAAGAACAATTGAAAATATTTATGAACGAGTAAGGAAAAAATATAAAAAAAAAAAAAATAAATAAAAAAAAAAAAAAAATAAAAATAATTGGCTAGCTGTCGAAAAGACAAAATGTGGGCATTGTTGCCCAAACGTTATATCACATTCTATTGTGATACTATTATTTGAATTCTTTTAAATATGTGAGCATATGTGTGTATGTATGTATAAGCATTATTTGATATTCGAATTAACAATATGATTATTTTTATTTTTGTAATAATTTTCATTTTTTTCCGCAAAATTTTTTATTTTTGTGTACATAAAAAATTTATTTATTATTTTTACAATGTCTTATGGATAAAAGTAAATGTCCTATAATTTTACGTACCATATGCATTTTCACATTTCATATTTCACTTATTTTTAATAAAACATTAAACAACTGTTTTAATTTGTTTACGGTTTTTATTTTTTCAAAATATGAGTATTGTCATAACTTTAGGTTGGGGGTTAATTGATTTTCTAATAAAATCATAAGTACATTTTACGAATTTATTCATGGTTAATTTATAACATTTTTTTTAATTTATAAAAAAAGGAAAAAATTATAAAAAACATGATAAAAAGCATGGTAAAACACATGGTAAAACACATGATAAAAAACATGATAAAAAATTATTATGCAACTTTTTTTTTGGGGCGTATATATGTTTTATATGAAAAATGGCAAAATAAAATTAAAAGGGAAATACAATAGTAGAAACATAATCCTACTATTCTAATTGGGTGAGGGGTTTTATAATTTAAAAAGAAAATACAAAATCCTGGCAATATCATTGAAACAAACTGATAAAATAGAAATATAAAATTGGGAAAAATGAGCGTTAACATGGCAAGGTAAAAAATGGGCTTAATGCAAGTAAGCAAATAAATAAACATGTGCACATAGCTCTCTTAATTTGAGCAGCATAAAAAGTGATATGAAGATATGAAAATATAAAATATGAAAATATGAAAATATAAAATATGAAAATATGAAAATATAAAATATGAAATATGAAAATATAAAATAAAAAAATCTCGGAGGTTAAGTTACTTGTAACATCTGGATATAGGTAACACTTGATTTCAAATAAACTGGTATTTTATATTTTAAACTTGAAAAGAAGTAGTATGTATACATAATGAAGTGCACAAATGAGCTGTAAAAAAAATATATAATATAATATAAATAAAATAATAATAGATGATTATTATAATGAGGGTATGAACTATTTGTCGAATGCAACTTTTATACACTATAATATTTATATATACAAATTTATATTCTTTTGGAAGATAAAGATATATTTTAATTTTTTTTAATATAGTATATTATTTTTCTATTTGATTGGTCTTACTTGGATACTATTATATAATACACATCACCGTCATAACCAACGCTTGTATTTATCCACATAATTAGAAAGATTGAAATGTGATGATAAACATGCAAAAAGGAAAATTGATTCCAATTTTGTTTAATAACAATTAATATTGTGTCGACAAAATCAAATATTTTATTTCTGTAAATATGGGGTAATCAAAAAAAAGTAAAAAAATGTGAGCATAAAAAAAAATGAAAAATAAAAAATGAAAAAAAATATCTATATATATATCTCTATATATATGCACATTCAAGTTTGATGTGTATTCCTTTTAGAAACTTACAAGTAAAATAACCAACACCAGAATGCAATATTTGTTTTTGAAAAATCTACATAATTATAAAAAAGTGAAAATCCTCGTTTTCTTGCATTATAAATTGTTAAGACGCATATGAGAGCGCTCAATAATACCTATAAAAAAATCACGAAAAAAAAAAAAAAATATATATATATAAATATATATATATATATACATGTATAGTTGTGGATATGCATTTTTGTTTGTATTGTGAATGATCAGCTATATATATTTGCATCAATTGGGGTAACTTATTTTTCAGACACTCAAAATGAAAAATGTAGTATAAATGAATGTATGTATGCATGCATCCACGTATGCTTGTGCATATTGTGTCTGGGCTAGTAATATTATTAAGATATGTTTTAGGGGCATACTTGTATTAAATTGTATATAGGAACTAGCTTTTCGAGCGTTATGTAGCTTCGAGAATTTTTACTCTTTGAACTTGCTTTTATTTTTGATAGCTTATCAGGATTCTGATGTGTAGCATATAAAGACTTATATATATATGCAATAAAAATAAAAATAAAATATGTGAAAAAAACTATAAAAAAATGTGTTGGATTTATCATAAACCAATCCTTAGTAACTCTTCTTCCCGGTTTCAACGACGCATTAAAATATTGTAAAATCCTCTCTCCCAAATTATTTAAAAATAATATATTGAATGCCATTTTGGAGGATATGTTATTATATGAATAGATATTATAGGGCAATATATATATTATGTGCGTGTGTGCTTACATGTTATAATAAAAATTAATATTAAAATGCATTTATTTTTTTAATTATAAAATATATTAATTATTTTGTGTAAAGATAATGAATTTTAAGGTTCAAAATAGTAAATATATATATGTTTTTTTGGAAATAAAATAACAAATAAAACATATAAAATTAATTAACTATAATTGAAAAAAAAGGCAAAAAATACAAAACTTAATACTATATATAAAATACATATACACACAAAAATAATGCCTATATTATATTTATTGCATTTTTTTTAACGTCATATGTTAGCAATTTATTGTATCCACCTATAAAAACGTATTGTGAACATGATAAAAATATAATAATATATATAATTCTTATTAACATAGTGCAGATTGTCATATCAAGCACATAATTTTATTGACTTTTGTTAAAACGTATGCATGAATTTGAAGAAATAATAATATCGAAAAAACTTATTATTTGTGCATATGCTGCTATATTGGTATCCTGTTTAATAATCTACAAAGTTAGGAAAAAAGATATAATATTACAAGCTCAAAAAAAAAAAATATTTTTTTTTTTGGTGCTGCATTTTGGAAACTCATATTTCATATAAATTGTATAATACAAAAACATGTTGAGGAAAATACAAAAAATATATTAATGAGTAACTTGACACACATATATATTTTTGTAGATTAATAAATTATTCATTTTTGTTTTATTAACAATTACAATAAAAGTTTTAGTATCCCAATTAAATACATTTTCTTTACAATTTAAAAATCTTTTAATATTTATTCCAATATAATGCATATATTTATACATAAATACATATAATAAAGAAATGAAACCATATTAAATATAATTTAAAATTACTATAATATATGAGAATTGAAAGCGTTTAATGTTTTTAAATATATGTATAGCATATTTTTATGATTTCCATGTGTAGACGTTGAGAATATGATATTTTTACTAAAAATTTATGTGTCTATCCACGATTAAGTTCATTTCAAATGAGGTTAAGGGAACCATATCCAAAATATGAAGTGAAAAACAAATAAATTTGACTTAATGTAATGTTTATATTTTGGAAGGTTCCTTTTTTCATATCATTAAAAATTGTTCTGTTTATTGATACAAAATATTCCAATTTTTGCATTTCAGCACATTATTTTTTATGCACACATATTATACATACAATATATAATTTAAAAAAAAAAAAAAAAAAACACACTTTAGCTAGTTGAATGAAATAAAATTTATATTGCCGTTCATAAAATGATATAATATAGCTAGCTATATACATAAATTATATCAATGTAAAATTATGCTGTTATATGATATGTGAAAATATAGAGAACTATATGGTAGGTATGTTTTTACTTCATTATTAGAATTCGTTTTGCTTTAAAACAACAATTGTGTTGCATATTAAAGGAATGGTTTTTTTATATCAAAATATTATAATTATAAAATAGGGGAAAGAAAAGGCTTATATGACCTATATACTTTTCAATAGTATTATATCTATGCACATACACACACACACACATAGCTAAAGGTTCATAGTTTTATGAATAATATGATTGTGTTAATATATTATTATTATATTTTTTTTTTTTTTGCTTTTTTTTGGCTGTATCGAATAATTTGCTTATCCAATGATATTCTTTATAGCGAAATAAATAATATTAAAAAATGGGATATGTAATATATAGTATTAACATATATATATTATATATATATATAAATAAATAAATACACAAAAGTGATGTGATAAGATATACGTAGTCGGCTTCAATTTTTTCTACATTAATTTTATAGTTATTATAAATGTGAGAGAACTATAACGATTTTTTTCATTTTAGATTATTTTTCTTTATTATTTGATTTTTTTATTGGCACTTTATACATGTTATATTTTTCAGCATATTTGAACGAATTAAGTAATTTTTTGAATATATTTTTGGGATCCTGAACAAAATAAAATTTTCTTAATTTTTGATTTTATAGATTTGTATAATTACCGTTTTAGTAGCTTTAGTAATAAAATTGAAAAAAAAAAAAAAATGTAAAAATAATTTTTAAAATGCATACATGTGTTTTAAATATTCCATAATTTTTGTAATTTTATTCATATATTTCTTTTTAAAAATCGAAATGGAGTCTATGACTATCATGGCTTCATGTTAATACAAAAATGTATTTGTGCAAATTGTTGACCAATATATATATATGTATATATATATTTTTTGAGGTATCGCTACCCTTTTTATTATATTGGCATCCAAAATAAAATAGTAACTTATTATGGATAGGCATATCCTTTGGATGGTTCCATTGTTATGCCTTTACAATGCAAATTTGTGTAAATTGAATAATATAATTAAGTATCATAAGCATATATGTATCGAAGAGATAAACTAATGTAGTTTAGAAAGGGGAAGGGAGGTACACATATATAGTTATATATACATATTCATGCAGTACCTTTTTTTTTTTTTTTTTTTGATTTGTATCCATTTAGTAAATTTGATGATTTTTTTCCCCATAGTGTGTATTTGTTAATTCCGTTTTTTACAAAATGACAACACTAGACAAAATAGGAATACAGGGAATAAGAAGTTATTGTGATGAATATCCACAACAATTAGAATTTTCTTCGCCTATTACAATAATATATGGGAATAATGGAAGTGGTAAATCAACTATTATAGAATGTTTGAAAGTAAATTGTACAGGAGATTTTCCACCAAATGCCGAAAAAGGGAAATCTTTTATCCATGATCCACTAATATCTAATAAGATGAATGTTCGTGGAAAAATTGACTTATTACTAAAAAATTATAATAATAAAAAGATTGGTATATCTAGATCTTTTAGTTTATATTATTCTAAAGATAAACAGAATAGAATAAAACATACTTTTCGATCTTTAGATAATAATATTATAATTAAAAAAGACAAAGGTGATGATATTATAATAACAAATAAATGTGTTGATATAAATTGTCATATACCTAAATTAATGGGTGTATCTAAAGCCCTTTTAGAAAATGTCATTTTATGTCATCATGATGAAAGTTTATGGCCATTTAGTGAATCTACAAAAATAAAAAAAAAATTTGATGAACTTTTTGGGGATGATAATTTTTCCAAAATATTAGAAGAACTTGTAAAATGTAAAAAAAAAATGAATGAAATATTAAAAAAAAAAAATTATGAATTAATAAATATAAAAGATTCTTATGAAAAAAAAAAAAATATTTTTTTAGAAATTGAAAAAAATCAAGCCGAAATAGAAAATGAGAAAATTTTTATACAACAAGAAAAAGAAGAGTTGAAAAAAAAAACGATTTTATTAGATCAGTTTAAAAATAAAAATAATATTTTATACAAAATTAGCTCAGATATAGATACTTATTTTGTTTTATATGAAAGACATCAATCAGATATCCAACAATATAAAAATATGAAAGAAATATATGAAGAAAGCTCCAGTGAACTTGAAAAATTTTCTGATCTTTTTAAAACCGATTTAATTAAATGTAATGAATTAATTGAAAAAATAAATGACGAAATAATAAAATTAGAGGAGGAAAGTGAAAATTGTCTAAATGCATATGCTTGTGGAAATTTAAAGGAATGTAGTGAAATATCTGATTCGATTTTTTGTTTGGAAAAAAAAGAAAAACAACTTTTAGATATGATAAAAAATATATATGATTTAGATATATGCATTTCAAACAATTTTAAATGTAAATGTGTTAGAAACATTCTTTTAAAAGAACACAAAAAAATAATTTTACTTGCTCAAAATAGTTTTCATACATTAACTTTTATTAAAAGTGTTGATATTTCAACAAGGAAAGATGAACTAATTTCAAGTTGTGATTGGAATGAAATTAGTAGTATGAAAAAAGAAGATTCTGGAAATAGTAAGAAGTGTATAACAAATAGAGGAAGAATGATAAAAAAAATAGATTTGAATTTTTTAAAGGACCTTGATTTAAATTCCTATCAATCTTTTTTTGATGAATATAAAGAATTTGAGAAAAGACATAAAAAACGAATTAAAAAAATTTATAATTTTATAAGACAAAAAAAAATTCAAAGTCGAGAAAATAAAATGGAGAAAAATAAAAATAAGAATATTTTAAAAATCAAAAAATATCAAGAAAAACTTCGAAAAATAGATAAAAAAATAGATCAAATAGAAAAATATAAAAAACAACTGATATTACTAAAATCTAATGATGATATTTATGATAAAAAATTTAAAAATTTAGAGAAAATGTTTCAATTAAAAAATATATATGACACTATAATATTGAATAGATATGATGGCTGCAATGATGATAATGCTGATAATGATGATGATGATGATGATGCCGATAATGATGATGATGCCGATAATGATGATGATGCTGATAATGATAATAATATTTGCACTTTTAAAGAACAAAATGAAAAAAATATAAAAAAAAAAAAATTAAATGAAATAGTCAATTTAAAAAATAAATTAAATAAGGTGTTAATCTACATCACAAATGTTAACTTACTTTGTGAATATTTTTGTGATTTTGAAAAAATTAATAAAAAAATTATATTTTTTTTTAGACACCTTTTTTTATATTTATCTCAAATGAAAATATTTTTAAAATTATGTAATGGAATACAAAAAAAGAAAAATTTATATGATTGTATTAAAAGATTAGGGATATTAGATTTTGAGGAAAATGAGTTTTATTCTAATTTTAAAAATGACAATTCTCAAATGAGTATAATTATGTCTAAAATTGGTGAAAAAAAAGAGACAGATAAAATGTTTATTCCAATGATACATAATAATTTGAATGTAAAAAAGGAAGAAGACAATTTGCATACTTTTGAAGAAAAAACAGTAAAATTAGAGAATAAAATCGAAAAAAATACAAAATTAAAAAATTTAATATCTTTAGAAAATATCACAAATTGTGTAAATAAAAATGAAGATATTTTAAGTGACAATCTTATCAAATTGGAATCTAAAAAAAGAGTAACAGCTCATTTTGAGGAACTTGAAAATGGAATGAAAAAAAAACAACGACAGGAACAAGACAAGTTCGAAACAGTGCAGAAAATGAAAATAGAAAAAATCGAAAAAATAAGCAAAATAGAAAAAATAAACAAAATTGAAAAGGGGGAGAATGAAACTGATTGTGAAACAAAGTTAGAGTGGAGTCAAGAGATGGGGATAGTAGAGAGAGGGTTATGCGAATATGCCGAAAAATACGAAAAAAAAATCGAAGAATATAATATAGAGATTAAAAAAATAAAAGATAAAATTGTAGCTAAATCAAATGAGACTATAGAAGCAGATAAAGAAATGAAAAATTGTTTAGAAAATATAAAAAATTTTAAAGGGATGTTAGAAAAGTTGGAAATAAAAAATGTAAGTAATTTTTTGGATATATTTTATCAAACAATAAAAAAAATAAAAGAAAGCAAAAGAAATCTAAATTGGTTAACTCGAAAAAAGGATGAAAAAATTATAAATATAGACAAAATAAATGGAAGCAAATTTTGTAATATATGTAAACATAATTTAGAAGAAAATGAAATGAATAAAATAAAGACAGATTTAAACAATGAAATAAAAGAAATCGAAAATGAAATAGAAGAAGAAAACACAAAATTAAATAATTTAAAAAAAAATAAAAAAAAATATTTACCCTTACTAAAATATTACTATAATTATATTCATCCTATAAGTAATCAAATTAATAATTTATCAGAAAATAAAATAAATGAAATAAAAAATGATCTAACAAATCTTCAAGAACATTTAAATATCTATTTAAATAAAATAAATAAAACTAATGAAAAATATAAAGTATTACACAAAATTTTTAATATTTATCCTAATCTTATTAATTTTAAAAGAGAAATTGTTAAGCATGCAAAAAAACTTTTTTTATGTAAAGACCAAATAAAAAATGTGTTGAATTTTTTTAAAGAGCATAATAGTGACAATTATGATACATTGTTTGGAAAAAACGAATTTTATAATTTAAGTGGCAAGTTTGCAAAACTAATGGAAAATAGTGATGATAAAGATAGTTCAAAAGAAACTACAAATTTAATAACAAAATTAAAAGAGGTCTTTGAAATGTTTATGAGAATAATTGATAAGAAAGAATATTTTAAATATATTACTAATATTATTGAACATAATTATGATAACATTTTGTGTACCTTTTCAATAAAAAATGCACTTTTATTTATTAATAATGATGATAATATCTATACAAAGAGTAACTCTTTTTTTTTTTCGAAATTTATGAAATTATTGTCAATAGAAATAAAAGAAAAAATTGAACAAACTATAATTAGTAATTCGGGTGTAGACACAAATGAAGATACCAGATTAGAGAATAAAGAAGATGTAGAACGAGAAAAATTTAATTTGAAATATGGTGATAAAGAAAATGATTCAAAAGATTTTGAGATATTTTTTAATAATGAAGAAAGATATAGTCTTATAAACAAACTAATAGATGTAGAAAAAAAAAATAAAACTATCGAAAAGTTATGTAACGAATTAATAGTATATATAAAGAAAGAAGAAATAAAAACAGAAGAAGAAATACAAATGTTATGTAGAATGGAATTTTTAATAAATGATAAAAAAATATATGTAAATAAAAAAATAAAAGAATTAGAAGATTTTATAAATAAAGAAAATAAAATAAAAGAGTGTATAAAAAAAACAGATATATTTCTATCTTATTATTTAGAAAAAAAAAAAGAAATAGACAAATTTATAAATTTTAATAATGTTTTAATAAAAAAATATAATAAAAAAAATAAAGATATAAAAAAAAAAATAATAAATAATAAATATGGAATACTATTTGAAAATAAAAATTATTTTCTAAAAAGTTGTATAATCAATACAATTTGTAATAACCTTAAATTAACAAAAAGTGAAAAAGAAAAACAAGAATCTAATTTGAAAAATATTAGAGAGCAAATTTCTAATAATGAATTAATAAAAAATGAATCAAATGAGATAATAAATAAAATTAAAAAAAAAAAAGAACAAGTATTGTGTCTTAAGGAGGAAAAAATAAATATAGAAAAAATGCATCATAATGTAGTTATAAATACAAATTTAAAAAAAATACATGAAACATTTTTAAAGCAGCAAGAACAATTTTTGGAATTATTATCAGAATTTCGAGAGAATGTTTTGAGAAGAAAAAGAGATGTAGATGTTATTACACAAAATGAGATAAACAGTTCAGACAACATAGATGTAACAATTAAAAAAAAAATAGAAACAGAGAAAAATATAATAAACAATCAAATTAATGAAATAGAATTTATAATAAAAACATTTCAAATAAATTATCAATCAAATGTTGATATTCACAAATTTTTAAGAGATACATTTGATTATCTAATGTATAAAAAAAAATTAGAAAAAATAATAAATACTGAAAAAGAAATATTAAAAAGTAAAATAGAAGAATGTAAAAAATGTATTACAGATATTCAAATAAAAGAAGGAGAACTTCAAGGAAAAATATGTTTACGAAATGAATATGTTGAAAAATTAAAAAAAGATATAAAATCTGGGTCTTATGAAAATATAGATAATGAATACAAAAAAAAATTAATAGAAATATGTGTATATAAAAATGTAATAAAAGATTTATCAAATTTTCATAACAGTTTTGATCAAGCAATTATTAAATTTCATTCTTTAAAAATGCAAGAAATAAATTTATCTATAAAAAATTTATGGAGAAGAGTGTATAATAATCCTGACATAGATTATATATATATAAAATCAGATTTAGAAATAGAAAATAATGAAAAAATAAATCAAAGAAGATCCTATAATTATAGAGTTGTTATGGTAAAAGATAATTGTGAATTAGATATGAAAGGTAGATGTTCGTCAGGACAAAAAGTTTTATCTTCAATAATAATTCGATTAGCTTTAGCAGAATCTTTTTCTATTAAATGTGGTATATTAGCATTAGATGAACCTACTACAAATCTTGATAAATCTAATTCTAAAAATTTAGCTAATTTAATTGCTAATATTGTAGATCTAAGAAAAAACAGTTCATCATTTCAACTTATTCTAATTACACATGATACATATTTTGTAGATGCTTTGTCACAATATGGATTAACAAACTGTTTTTATAAAGTAAGGAAAGATCGAAATGGGTATTCTCAAATAGTTAAAGTTGAAAAGTAATGCAAGCTTTTTTGCGCCTCTATTTTTATCATTTACTTTCGCACATTTTAATTTTGCTTTCATATGTTTAAATTTTACTTTTCATGTGTTTAAATTTTACTTTTATGTTAAATATATCAAAAAAAAAAAAAAAAAAAACCTTGTCTTATTTTTTTAAACACTTACCAATTAAAAGGTATAGAAATATAGAGAATACAATTTGTATGTAAAATTCACTATATAGTGACTTTTAAAAATTAATTAAATGTTTAAACAAATTTAATACACTTATTAATATGTACGGACACTATGCAATGATTCGAAATAATTCAAAATGTGAAAAGTTGAGAAAGCTTCAAACTTTAAATATGCATATGAATGTAAATATATGCATATAAAAAAAAATAAAATTTTCATAAGTTAACATATCTCTAGTTCCTTTCCAAATATATACATGTACATGCTAATGTGTGCTTACCCAACAAATGTGAACTATGTTTAATTCTTCAAACTTCCAATTATAACCAATGATTAAATGAACTATGATTAATTCTTCAAGCTTCTAATTATGATCAATGATTAAATGAACTATGTTTAATTCAATAGATTTTGTGGGTCATATGGGACGCCATTTTCTAATCGTTGCTTTGATGTGATTATAGGTTTTATATGTAAACTTACATTATCATATAATTGTCCATTTTCATCTAATCCTGTTGCTTCTAAATTTTTATTTTGTGATTTTGCCAAACTTTCTAAGTACTCATCTACTAAGTAATAATTATAATAAGATTTAAATTTCGAACATGGTTCATTATTATCTTGTGTGCATAATTTGTTTTCTATATTTTTATTAAAAATAAAATCACAATTTAAATCCATTTGTTTATCAACACTGTTATTATTCTCATATTTATTATTTAATGTTTTGGGAATATTCATTTTTTGAGAAACTTTATTCTGATTACTAACCCAATCATCTAAAACATCTTCAGGCAATGATATTTTTGTATTATTATAATTTTCTACAGGTAATTTTATTTTACAAGTTTCATGATAAACTGGTTGCCATTCTATAGTTTGGTCATAATCATCTGAATTGTTTTTTATTCTATTATAATTTTCTTCTTTTTTACAAGTATTTTCATTTGATTTAAGTTTGGTTTGTTGAATATCTTTCTCATTTTTTTCATGTTGGCTTGAAAATAATCTTATAATTTTATCCTTGATACTTGTTCCATTTTTATGCTCATTAATATTCATGTTGGAACGATTTTCAACATTTTTTTGAATAAGACTTCTTGCTCTGCTTTTGTATATAACGGGACTTTTAATTTGCTTATTTTCATTTGATGATACATTGGAAGAATTATACATTTTATCGAATCGAGGGGGAGGTGAAATTAAAAAAAAACAAAAAAAAAACAAAAAAAAAACAAAAAAAATATATAATAGTTTGGCTTAATTTAAATAAATTAGGAACTAGCCGTAGATATATTGAATTGGATTAAAATTATGCTAATTAAATTGAATTTTAAAATAAACAATTAATGAGCAGAATTGACAAAAATTGTTAGCATAACAAATAGTAATATACGATGAAAACAATAAAAAAAAATAATTTTTTTCTTCAAAAATGGAAAATAGACAAACTGCAAAATAGTATTATTACTATGAATATGTATTTATTATAACATTTAAAAATGTTTTAACTATTTGACAGTTACATATATTAGTGTATATTTTTTGTTTTTAAGGGAATAAATATTATTTCTACTTATTGAAAAATGTGCATAAATAAATGTTATTGTATTTATAATGAATATTATTGTGTGGGTATTATATGAATGTTAAGAATAAAATAAAGCAAACATAAAACAAATGCACAATATAAGCACACATAATTTTTTTTTTAGAAAATTATATTGCTTGTTCATAATTTTTAAGTGGTTTTCGCTATATTTTTTTTTTTTATGTAAAAAAAAAAGCTAGAATTATAACAAATTAATGTGAAAATGTATGTATATTAAAAAAAATAATAAAATAAGCTAGATTTATTTAAAAAGCTATTAACAAAATACTCTCATATTATAATTTATAAGAATAAATATGTTTTAAAATTTTGCTAAAATATGATGGTTTTCAGTTGTATTAAATCGGTATATAACGTTTCTATATATAAAATGGTGATTAGAGGAAGGTTATTTGTTTTTTTATCTTTTCCTGACATATTTAAAAGCGTCTTAAACCCTAGTTTGATTATATATTCTACAAAGAATATGTATATTATATACATTTAAATGTAACCAGTGAATGGTAGTTTTCTACACAAAAAATACATTTTTCCTATGCACACATATGTGTGTATTTACCTTATCAAATATTTGTAAAAAAAACAATATATATATAATTATTCTATTTGTTACAAAAATGTAAGACAAAACATATAGAAGATTTATAGGAATTTATATAATTATAAGAGAAGTAAAAATAAGTTAACAAACCAATCATATATATTTTTAAAGGCTAATTAAGTAGATATTCATTATTATAATCAGTTATAAATATATAGAAAAATGTGTCTTATCTTGTGTAAAAATTATCGTTATATTTTATCAATTTTTAAAGAAATTTAAATATAATAAATGTTTGATAAAATGAAGATCATATTATTTTATGAGGCATGCAAAAAGTGGATTATCATATAATAAGTAGTACATATTTGCGTACATAGGATTATTTTATATATTCTTAAATATTATACATATGTTTTAAATTATATACTAACTGATATTATTTTAATCGGCGTATATATATAAAAAATATATATATATATATATATATATATATATATATATATATATATATATATATATGTATATAATATACATTAATTTAGTAGTAATATTAAAGTAAAAAACCATTGTCTCTTTCTTTTTTAAACGGTTCGGAAGTCTACGAGAAAAAAATAAACACAAAAGATATATATTTTTATATCTGAAAATATCGAATGAGAAATATTTAAAAATGATATAAATGCAATATAATCCTTCGCGCAATTTTATGGCCATTTTAGGACGGCGTATTATATTTTATTAAATCTTTAGTAGTGTCTAAAATATTCGTGATTGTTTTATTTATTCATTCATTATTCATTCATTTATTCATTCATTTTATTATTAAAATGGTAGAGAAAAAGGACTAAATATATTATTTATATTTCCAATTTACCTTGCATATATATATGTGTGTATGCATATTTATATAATTGGCAGAATCCAATGCGAATAATACTTTGCCCTTAAAATTTGCATGAACATTCATACTAATTTATAATGACGGAAGAAAAATGTATTTTTATTATTCTACCTGATGTCACTAATAATTTTAAAGTAAAAAAAAATATTTATATCAAGACAAACCTGTATTGGTTATGTTAATGATAATAATATCAATAAAGGGGGCAAACTAAATGCCCATATACATATACATATAAACATATATATATATTATCATATAATATAGGATGATGAAGTTATAGAAAAATTAGAGGAAAAAAATTTTATAATTTTAAATAAAAAAAAAGTGCACTTAACAAAAGTAAGCATAACAAAAATAATAAAGTAAATAATATCCTACAATTTAAAAAATTATTAATATTATATTTATGTGAAAAAAAAAAAAAAAATAATTGTATAAATATCAGTTTAAGTTAAATAAAATCCGTTGTATTTATTTTCTGTAATGATATAACAAGTTGTTTTTGTCTATTTTTTAGTCAATCTTAAAATTTAGAAATATGTTATATTTAAGCTTAATTTAATATATCTACGTCTTTTTTTTTTTTTTTTTTTTTTTTTTGAAGCTTGATATAAAAGAGATATTTACTTACAAGCCTGAACAATACAATAATATAGATGATTTCTATGAATATATAGAAAGCGGCTTGAGTGTTATTTGTTTAATAGAGCACCGAGATGGAGAAGCACGCACAAAATTAAGACGTTTAATAAAGCATACGTCGATAATTATAAAGGACGAATCCTATTTCGAATGGTTATACAGGACACTATTGCTATTGTGTACATGTCATTTTGCTACATGTGAGTATGCCACTTTGCCACATGTGAGTATGTCATTTTGCTACGTGTGAGTATGCATATTTTGTCCACACCCTTTTACTATTTTGTAGCTTGGAATATCAGTGCAATTTACAATGTAAAGACATACCATTTTATTTCAGCAAAAATGAGTGGTATTTTATTCGAGACATGAATTATTTTTTCCCTCCACTCGATAAAACTAATTTGGAAAGAAATTTAATAATAATAAAACCCGATGTTATAGAAAAAAACAAAATAAGTGATGTAATAAATGACATATTGAATTTTAATTTATTAATTGTTTCTGTAAAAAGAGAGATACTAACTATTGAGAAAGCAAAAAGACTTTATGAGGATATAGTGGATAAGGTATGCACCTTAAAATGGGTCTCATTCTTTCCTCATTTTTTCCTCATTTTTTCCTCATTTTTTCCCCATTTTTTCCCCATTTTTTCCTCATTTGAAACAGGAATATTATAGCAGCTTGATAGATTTCATGAGCTCAGACAAAGGAATAGGTTAATTATAAAAAACGGAAATAAGGAGAATAATATTGGTTAATTTATTATATATTGACAAATATAAAAAAAATGTTTTTATCTCATATAATTTTATATTTTTTATTATTTATGTAGTTTGTCTTATTGTAGAGGGAATAAATTGTATAAGCCGATGTCGAATACTATGTGGTGAATCTTTATCAAAAATGAATTTTGAAGATATTCCAACTAGCTGTTTAAAAAGGAAATATGGGACTAACGAAATTATGAACGGAGTGGTAAGTGCATTTAAAATGGTAAAATAAATGATATGGGTAAATAATAGCTTTTGGCATTGTATGGGCAGGTCGTATACACATGCACATACACATACATATATATATACATGGATACATACATATATACATGGATACATACATATATACATGGATACATACATACGTGCAGTAGACAAATTTGCCAAAATTGCGTAAACATGTTTTCATTTTTTTGAACCAATTTAGCACCTTCCTGATGATTGCAAAATAGACAAAGAAATAAATATGTTTTTTTCTAAAAGCCAATTTAAAAATGAAAATGTAATTTTAGTAATAAAAAAAAGTTTGGGAAATCCTGAAAAATTAACAATGTTAAGAATGTATTTAAAGAATTATGGGTTTAAGATATTAGAAGAGAAAATAGTTAAAAATGATAAAAATGTTTTAAAGGAGTTAGAAAAAGAAGGAATAAATAAAATAGCTAATTGGGATAAAGAGAAATTTATGATAATTATAATTTTATCTAGAATAAATTGTATTACTTGTTTATTTTATTTAATGGGATCAAAAAATGTAAATGAATCCAAAATAAAAAGACCAAATAGTATTAGAAGTATATTTTGTATAAATAATGATGATATTATTTTAGTAAAAAATATAAATAACATCAAATTTTTAACAAAAAAATTTTTTAATAATGGAAAATATAATGATATAATTACAGTAGAACAAATAAATAATTTTTTTTTTTGTAAAAATTTTAATTTTTTTAAAAATAGACATGATAATATAAAATTAAAGAATGTTTTTATTGAATGCTTTCGAAATTTATGTCAAGAAAAGCCAAATGCCAATATTGCAAACATGTGGATAAGTCAATGGATAGACAAATACATGAATTTAAATTTAGATAATTTAGATAATTTAGATAAAAATGTAAAACGGCATAATGATATATGTTATAGTAACCAGCATGAGGGATATACATGTGAAGATATGGAGTCCAAAAGCGAAAAAAAAAGCGAAAAAAATGAAAAAAAGAATAAAAACTTTATAATAATACCAAATATAAATGAAACAAACGAAGTGAGCGAAATAAAAATAATAAAATATTTTGAAAAATTAAATTATATTAATTTGAATCTTAATGAGTTATGTAATAATGAAGAAAAAAATAATTCTTTACTTGGAAAAAAAATTGAATATACAAAAAAAAAATATAAAAATTTAACTGTCGAATTAACAAAAAGGGTTTTAAAAAAAACATTAGAAAAAAATAAATTATATAATAAATTTATTCTAACAAATTTTTCACATATTATTGATATTTCAAATTTAATAAAAAATGAAATAATTTCTGATTCTTTTTGTCTACTTGGAAATTTTGCGAATAAAGTTGACTTAAAAAAAAATTTGAATAAAAATAATGACTATAACGATTTTTTTTTATTTTTAAAAGATAAAAATATAAATGGAATTGGACAATTTGAGTGTAATTCTATAGGACAAGAATTTTTAAATAAAGGGAAAATACTTATATATAGAAATATAGATAATTATTATCTTGAATTTAAAAAAAAATTTAAAAATAATATAATAATTTTTTTGGGTGTTAAAACAAAAAAATTACAAAATATTATTAATTTTCTTATAGATAATTATAATTACATTTTTATAAATCATTTATCTTTGTCAAATGGTAAAACTAGATGCATAAACAAAAGAGGAGATGAAGAGAACCACTATGATTCCACTATTGGAGGAATACATTACAAACAAAACTATGAAAATAATGACGACACAGATGAATATTTTTTGTCTGAGACATATTCTCCTGACTCTTCATCTCTCATCTATTCGAATATTATTGAAAAAATTATTAAATTGCAAAATGATAATTATAAAAATATGATTTTATGCAACCCTCCAATTAACGAAAAGTATATTAACTTGGTCATAAAAAAGACACACTCAAATATAAAATATTTTTATTTTGATTCTAAAAGGGATCTACAATTTAAAGAAGTGTTCACTAAAGGGGTGGGTGGAAAAGAAAATTTGTCTAATAACTATAAGAGTATACTAAGTTACGAGTTTTATCAAAATGAAATAGCAAAAAAATTGAAAGATAATCCAAATTTTTTTAAATTCAATTTGAATGAAAAAGAAAATGATGTAACACAAAATTGTAATAATTATTTATATAATATTTTTGACATTTTAAAAAAAAAAATTATATTAATATGTAATACAACCAATATAGATGTTAGTTTTATTGGGTTGTATTTGCAATATAAATATCCAGATATTATTTTTTGTGATATGAATAATATGAATAATATGAATAATATGAATAAACATGACGAAGTTTCTTATAAAAATAAGAATACAAGAAAATTTGTAGATGACGTTTTCGATAATTTGAATTATGATAATGAAGAATATCAAAATAAAATATTAATAAATACAATAATAGATAAAATGTTATATTTTACTTCACAAACTAATTCTAATTATTTTATATTTTCAGAATTTCCTACTAATTTAAAATTAATAGATTTACAAAAATTGAGTTTTTTTTTTGAAATAAAATTATGTATATTTATAGGAAATGATATTTCTTATTTATCAAATTTCGAATTTTCAAAAAGCTTCCAAACATCTTTTAGTTCAATTTTTTATTATTTTAAGATTACAGATTCATTATTAATATTAGATTTAAAAGATGAGAAATTTAAAATAAATAATGTTAGACATATAGAATCAGATTATGTTAATATTGACGAAATAAAAAATGATACTTGTTTGATTGAAAAGGAGAATAAAATATTGGAAATAAATGAAGAATCTAAAGAGAAATCCAATTCTGTGGATTCATTTTTAGATGCAAATTTGATCAATATAAAAAATGAGACTCAAATTAATGATAATGTAAAAATCAAAATTTTGATGGAAATAGAAAAAAAAATAAAACCCAAATTAATTATTTATAATTGTCCAGATACATATGATTTAAAAAAATATTTAAAAGAAAAAAATAATCAAAATAAAAATGACAAATTTAAATTTATATTTTATGAAGACATTTTCAAAGATGTACATGCATCTATTGTAGAAAATGAATCAGACGAGTATTTGAAAAAGTTACTAAAAAAAAAAAAAGAGCAAATAAAAATTCAAGTGTATATAAAATATTTAGAAGACAAATTAGGAAGCTCAACCAACTTCTTGTTCTCAAACATCGTTCTGCTCGATCTCCAAAATGAAGAAGCGAAAGAAAAAGAGAAAGAAGAAGAGGGAGAAACGAAAGAAGAGGAAACGAAAGAGGGGGAAGTGAAAGAAGTGAAAGAAAAAGAGAAAGAAGAAGAGGGAGAAAAGGAAGAGGGAGAAATGAAAGAAGAGGAAGTGAAAGAGGAGGGGGGCGAAATGAAAGAAGAGGAAACGAAAGAAGAAGAGGTAGAAAAGGAAGGGGGCGAAGTGAAAGAGGGCGAACTCTTCAAACTTGCTGAACTAAAAAAAATAATACACTTCATTTATTTCAAAAAAGTTGAGGGATATCAAAAAGGAGAAGAGATAAATTTGCCAATTTTGAATGATTATAAAATAGTAAAATATCAAAGTTCGAAAAATGAGAAAGATAATATAGCTACCGAAATATCTAAGATGGATGATGATATTAAAAATGATCAAGTAGAATTAGAATTAAAATTAGAAAGTAGTTTTAATTTGATTAGTGGTATAGAATATAATGAAGAAGAAAAGGAAGATGAAAATTTGTCATATAAAAAAGAGGAAAAAAAATTGAGTTTGGAAAATAGCCAAGTCAATGACATAATAAAAAATGAAGAAAAATTCAAGACAAAAAAATGTAGCGAAGAAGAAGAATATAATAAAAAATGGAAACATAAAATAAATTCACTTTTAAATAAGTATCCAAATATAGAACATAGTTGTATATATTTAAACAGAAATTTGCCAAATAATTGTGATAATATATTTTGTCCAAAAATTATTATTTTATTTATGCCACAAAATATACATTTACAATTTTATATATCATTTATGATATGTTCAGTTTTAAAAAATTTTATTTCTATCAACATGGAGAATGTATATATAGAGGAATGTGTAAAAGGCAAGATCAAAAATAAAATCAAAAGGGGGCGAAAAGGAGGACGAAAAAATAATGGAAATTGTGGAAATGGAAATTGTGGAAATGGAAAGTGCGGAAATGGAGAGTGCGGAAATGGAGAGTGCGGAAATGGAGAGTGCGGAAATGGAGAGTGCGGAAATGGAGAGTGTGGAAGTGGAGAGTGTGGATGTGGAGAGTGTGGGCATATAAAAAACCAATGGTTGGGGAATAATAATGGAATACAAAATTCAGATGATCCTATTGAAATAAAAACAATATTTGAAAGAGTAATTAATAAAATAAAAAATACAGAAAATAACATATTATTAACTGGTTTCCCAATTATTAAAAATAAATATAAGATTTCTGATTATTTCTATCAATTTAATTTTTTAAAAAATTATAAAATTGATGGGATCATTTCTTTTTATTTTAACACCTCATATTTTGGCAACTTAAATTGTGATGAAAATATTTCCATAGATAAATATGAAGACTTTACAAAATTTATTAATAAGGAATTTGGATATAATCATAAATTATATTTTAAAACCATAAATGATCAAAATGATATTACCAATGCTCTTACAAATGTTTATGATATGTTTCAATTTCCTTGAAAAGTACATCCTATTTATCATCGTTCATTTATTCATTTATTTATTCATTTATTTATTTTTTTTTTTTTTTTTTTTTTTTTTTTTTTTTTCAACATTAAGTCTGTGAGTGGCATTTCTAAATTTTACTTGCTCACACAGTAAATATTTTTAAAAATTCTAAGTGTTATTTTTTTTTTTTTTTTTTTTGAAACTATGGATAAAATTTTCAAACTTATAAACACACTGAATTTATTGCAATATTTATCTTTTGAATGTTTAAGAAAAAATGAAACCTTCAATTATAGAAACAATTTTTTTTAGCTCTCCAAAAGGGTCTTAAAATTTTATTATATTTTCTGCGAATTTTTAATTCTTTATATTTTTTGCAATTTTGTGACAGTGGGAAAATGAAAGATGGGGATTACTTTAATATTTATAATGATTTTTTTAAAGATGCTTACACATTTTTAAATACAATTATAGAAACCAAAAAGGATGGTGGTGAAATAAGTAGTAGTAGTGAGTCAGGCTCAGAAGAAAAAAAAAAAAAAAAAAAAAAAAAAAAATATATAAATGAGAGTAGCATAAGTAAAGTGTGTGATAAAACTGAGGAAAATATAAAAAAGGAAAATAAAAAATATATATATTTTTATTTAAGCTCATATGATAAATATCTAAATGATAATATCAATACTCAATATATAAAAAAAAAAAAATATATGAATCAAAGATCTAATAGTAGAATTATACATGGGATAAATCCTGATGATAGTTATGAAAAAAATAATAACATTCCAAACAATATAATTATCAATGTTCGAAAATTTAACAATAATAGTAGCGCAAGTTTGAGTCTAAAAGAAAATGGCACAAAGGAAAATTATGCAAAAACAAATTATGCAAAAGAAAATGGCATAAAAACAAATTACATAAAAACAAATGATGAGGCTGATAATTCAATTATGAATCGAGGGTTTCCAAAAATTTTAATGTCTTATGAAAATGATTATAACATATGTTTGTCATATAATATGGGTCCTGGTATTGTATGGAATAATATAAATTTTATAAATTATCAGATTTCGAATTATAAAAAAGGGGGTCATTTTTTTGGAGAAACGGGTAGTGATATTGATTATGGAAGCATGAAAGAAGAATATAGCATAAACAAAAAAGATGAAAAAGATGAAAAAGATGAAAAATATAAAAAAGATGAAAAATATAAAAAAGATGAAAAAGATGAAAAAGATGAAAAAAATATTTTTAGTTTTTTATACAATTGGATATTATCAAACACTATACAAAAAAGACAAAAAAATGAATTGATTAATTATAGACAAAAAAATGAAATACAAATTCAATATCGAAATAAGCAAAGAACAGATGATTATACAAATAGAATTATTGATTTTTACGAAAATAAAGATGATATAATTGAAAATGGAGATAAAAAAGATGGACACAATTTATCATCCAATTCATACTATTTAGATAGCTATGAATATAATTACAATAATTTAAATATTGATAAAGATCATTTTGAAGAAAATAAAAAATATAAAGAAAAAATTTATAAAAAAAATAACTTGAGTTTTAATACTACAAAAAAAAAAAAAAAAAATAAAGGAATATCATATGAACATTTATTAACACCCAGCAAATATGAATATGATGCTTTTTGTTTATTTAATCCTCGTTTTAAACAAGGAAAGCATCATACAGTTTTATGTCTTCAAAGTTATAATGTATCAATTATTCCATTTGTTCAACATAAAAAATTAAAAGAAGAAGTGAATGAATTATTTAGTGAAATAAATCCATGGATACATAAATCATTAACTTTATCTAAATTAAGAAATTTAAAAATTGATTTATTTAATTTAGTTAATCATATTCCTGAAATAGATATATCTACTATTTCATGTGCTTGGGTTTTTTTTGAAAGATTAGTAATAAAAGGATATGTTCATAAAGGAAATCGAAAATTATATGCAGCTACCTGTCTTATTTTATCATTAAAATTTTATCAACATGATGATATACATATTTTAGAAAAATTACTTATATATATTCAAAAGTTAGACAAAAAAGAAAATTTAACTCCTTCACTAATTTTTTCAGTGGAATTTACGCTTTACAAATTACTTGATTTTTCTCTTCAACATACATATGAGAATATACGTCTGCACATACATCAGTATTTAGAATCTAAGGTAGGAAAGCAAACGTAGAAAAATGTTAGCAAACTTTATCGGGAGAGCTGCGTGGCGAAATACACGCGCCATTGCAATTTTCATGGCAATTTCTACTCATTTCTACCCATTTCTACTCATTTTCCATTTTCATTGCAATTTTCTACTAATTTCTACCCATTTTTAATGCCCCTTTGGCAATTCCCCACTTCAGGAGCTCAAGTTTGAGGACGTTTATGGCACCTCGGAAGACACCTACCTAGCTCAAATGGAAAATGATAAACTTGATTAACACACACTTTACTCACACATATAAGACTTTATTTTTTTTTTTCTCTTTTGAGAATGGAAAATAATAGAGATTGTAAAGGAAGGGAAAATTTTAAAGATTTTATTTTTATTTTTTATAAATAAATGTTTATAATTTTTAGGTCAAATTTATATTAACAAGTCATATATTTTTATTATTATTTTTTTTTTTTTTGTATTAATATAAAAAAATAGCTAGCTAAAAATGGATGAAAAGATAGATGATAAAAAAAGAGAAAGTAACTACAAATTTTTAAACTCTGATGAAATAAACAATTTAGAGTATATTTTTAATAAAATAAAAAAAAATAAAAATGAAAATGTACCTATACAAAATATAGAAAAATTCCTTCTTAAAAATCATAATGAAGAATTATGTGATGATCTAGTTAGCTATTTTCACATATATGGTAGTACAGTAACGCTAGACGATTTTATAAGTCATTTAAATTGTGATATTAATGAATTTAAATCAAAAGAAAAAATTAAAAATTTATTTGAAATACTTGATGAAAATAAAAAGGGATTTATAACATCGAAAGATTTTATTAATGCAGCTAAAGAATTTGACAACGAATTTAAGGAGGATATATTAAAAAATATATTCAAAATTATAGACTTGAATAATAATAATAAAATAATTTTTGATGAATTTAAAAATGCTATATGGAATATTTAGAGATTATATATCTCATAATAATTTAATATAGATTGTATATTAGTTTATTTTTTTGTCCTGATTTTTTTTTTTTTTTTTTTTTTTTGGAAACTTATTAATCCTTTATTCTTTTCAAAATGGAATTACCGATTTATGTTTTTTTTTACCTGCACACGGAATATGTATATATTCGTGTATATGCATTATAGTTTGCGATAATTTTATCAACAATATTTTAATTGGTGTTTATTCGTTTATGTTATTTTGTGTTATTTTTCTGTATAACTGATATGTAGCTTAAAACAAATGAAAAAAAAAAAAAAAATATATATAGTTGTAAAAATATACATAAAAAAGGACTTGTATATAGCCTAATTTGTATACGGTTTAATTGCATACAGCTTATTTGTGTACGGTTTAATTGTGGTCCCCATTTATGGGTCTGTGAGATGGGGAGAGAATGCATTACAAATTTAAAAACATAAAAAATGGATGAAGATGAATATTATGGTCACTTTTTCATACTTTCCAAATTATATAACATAGTATAATAAAGTGATACAAATTTATGTTCTTATATATGATGTACTAAAAAAAGGGGTATATTCAAAATTATAAAATATAAAAGTGATATATAAAAGTGATATATAAAAGTGATATGTAAAAGTGATATATAAAAGTGATATGTAAAAGTGATATATAAAAGTGATATATAAAAGTGATATATAAAAGTGATATATAAAAGTGATATGTAAAAGTGATATGTAAAAGTGATATATAAAAGTGATATGTAAAAGTGATAAAATAAATACACATTTGTATGCATATTTTCTGTGTCTATTTATTATGAAACCAAATTGGAGTGAGAAAGGAGCCATCTTGCTCATTAAACCCTTTATGACTTAATTTTGGGCCTTGTTTTCCTCTTGGTTGTGTAGCATAAAATTTAATGCATGGTCTATTTTTGTTATGAATAAAAATAAAAGGGTGTTGAATTAATTCTTCAGCAGTTGGTCTTTTTTTTGGGTTTTTATCTAAACATAGATTTAAAAAATTTTTAAATTCAGGAGATAATTTATCTATCAAATCTTGTTTAACTTTTTCTGAAAATAATTGACTCCAATGATAATCTTGTATTCTGTTCATAATAATATCTTCTCTTTCTTCATTAGTTGATCCAAAAGGGGGTCTACCAAATTTTAATTCAAAAGCTAAAATACCAAGTGTCCATATATCTGTTTTTTGATCAAATTCTCCAAAATTTTGTTTTTTTTTTTGGTGTCTAGCACATTGTTCAGGAGACCAATAATCATGGGTACCTCTATAATGAGAAATTCCTTTTTTTTTATGTTTAGATCCTATATGTGCAGATAATCCAAAATCAGCTAGTTTACATTTTTCTTCATGATTAACTAAAACATTTTCTGGCTTAAGATCTAAATGTGCTATTCTTTTATCATGACATGTCCTTATTGCCCAAATAATTTCGAATAACATAGTTGCAACTTTTTTTTCAGAAAATGGACCATGCTCATTTAAATAAGTAAATAAATCACCATTTGAACAATATTCCATAACAAAAAATACATGGCTACTTGTATGAAACCATGTGTACATGCTAAGTAGAAAATAAAATTGTAACAAAAGTGATGCATATATATTGATTAAAACTGTTGCATAAAATATATTTATTTTTATTACCATGCAATATGGGGATGTTTTAAATGAGCTTGGAGTTCGATTTCTTTTCTCAAAAGTGCTTCTTGCGTACTTCTGCTCAAAAAAAAAAAAAAAAAAAAAAAAAAAAAAAAATATATATATATTTATGAAAATGTTATGAAAACGGCTCCAAAGAAGCAGAGATAAGACCATCGCTTCTGAATAAATAATTTGAAAGATATACACAACCAACTATGCTGTTAACCATATAATTTTATTTAGTATTACTTGACTAGGTGTGATTTGGATATACATTTTAAAACACAAATGAAATTTGTTCGTCTTTCACATGCTAAGAATACACTTCCATGTGCTCCATCTCCCTAAAAACAAAATTATAATTTTTTTGAAAAAAGAATCCAAATAAATAAAAGAAAATATTATTATGTTGATAATACTGGAACTTGTTATTTATTACTTAATGTTACAAATGTATACAAAGAAATATACATGTACCAATGCCTATACATATATCTATACATATATATACATATACATATCTATACATATATATACATATACATATCTATACATATATATACATATACATATCTATACATATATATATGCATATGTATAGTGTTCATTTTGATTTTACCAGAAATCCTGCTATATCAAAATCTTTGAGACTAAATGTAAAGGAATGCAAACTACTTTTTAAGGCCATGTCTCTGCATGTTGCCTTAATTGGACTACTAGCTGATTCGTTCATTTTTTTTTTCGAGGGATGTGTGCATATATGTAAATTGATTATAATACATGTGTACGTGTAATTTAAGTGTATTCATAAAAAATATATAACATATAATTCATAAATTTATTATTATTTTTTTTGCTAAATATATAACTTTATATCTTCTATAATCATAAAATAACAAATTATCATTGTGTGTGTTTTTGTCATAAATAAATTTCTAGTAGCGTTTTTCAAAAAATGTATAAATGTTTTGTACGAAAAAAAAAAAAAAAAAAAGACTATGCTATATGTATATTCTATTAAATCTATTGAAAATATAGTGCCATTGAAAAGGGAATGCACAAATATATATATCCGCATATATTTATGTAAAAAATGTAAGAAAATGAAAGAAAATGAAAGAAAATAAAAGAAAGCAAAAGAAATATGTATATGTAAATTTTTATTTTTATGTTTTTATTTTTTTTTATTACAAATAAAATAATTATACAATTTTTATCGTTTTTTATCTAATTATATACTTTGGAAAAGGGCGAAAAAAGATGCATCAACTGGGATCTGCCAATTATTTAAAATTAAAGGGGAAGATATAATGTGACAAATTATTTTATACATACTAATTTCCTAATATTATTAATATTTTATTTATTTAATTTATATAGCTTATGTTGTGAAAGCATGATACCGCTTAATAAAAGGGGGAAAAAAATATGTTATATATGATAGGCTTAAAAAATATAATTTTCTTCACACTTTTTCATTGAATTGCTAATTTTTATTTTTATTTCCATTATTTTGTATTTATTAAATTTAGTGTATTTTTCTATATTATATACCTTGGGGTCATTTCCTTTATTTTTACAAATTAAATGTGTATGTACTGTGTAAATGATACCGACGCCTGTTTCTAAAAAAATAAGAAGTCGATTGAGCCTGTCCGTTCAGAAAAAACCTCACTTTCTATTTCGACAAAATTTATTACTCGAAAAAAAAGACAAATGGGAGCCTAAATTAAGGAAAGGGCACCCTGAATTTGCTACGCAATTTGATATTTTAAATAGGCAGGTAAATATAAAGAAACACCAAATAATATGTAGAGCGATAGTTTATAAAAACGGGGCATACTTGCATATATAAAAAAGGATGAAAAATAATCATATTCAAATAATCAAATTCAAATATATTTTTTATTCAAACACACACATATATATTACATGCACAATCTAGCTATATTTAAATATATATATTTTTTTTATTAACGGGTCAGGTTACAGGATTTCGCAAATATAAACCCCCTCTCGTAAAAAAAGAGGAAATAAAAAAAAATTATGATATAACGAATTTTCACGAAGTAAAATCAAAGTTTCGTTTTGAAATTAATGGGATATTTGAAGGTTCGTTTATGAAGTTTATTTTATTACATTATTAATAGTTTTATTTTGGCTAGTTTCTATTTTTATCGTTATTCCTATTTTTCTTATCGGTGTAATTATTTGAATTTTTTCAGATGGTGGATCTGTTTTTTGTGATGAATTGTACAAAACAGCTAAGCGAATGTTTTTAGTAGGGTGGATAAAATGCAGAAGGAAATTTGTCATGGGTCATGTAAGAAAAATATGTTGCATTCATTTTATAGACAATATTATATACAAGGATATTTTTTAAAAGCATAATTATTTTATATATCTCTGTGCACACATAAACTATATATATATATATATATACATTTTTTTTTTATGCATTTTTTCGCTAGTTTCAAGGAGATTCATATTCTATTTCGTACATGAGACATTGGTTTGATATTTATTCTTCGGAGTTTAACAAAATTCATAATTTGAAAATATTCGATGAAAATCATGGAATTCCTAAATTTGATTACTAGTAAAAATAAAAACATATTTCATTTTTTTTTCTTGCTTGTTCATGCATATATGAATATATATTTTTTATAGCTATAATTCATGTAATACATGTTTCAATCTTATAAAAGTGGAATTTTATTCCTTTGTGTAAATTGTTCTTTTTTCTTTGATTTATTTCAACAAAAATACTAATATATATTATCTTATTTTTTCACACAGCAATATTACAATAGTGAAAGATTATAGAAGCCCAGCGAAGAAAAAAATGCACCTCATTCAGGTATAAACAATAAGCTACTTATAAAATTCATACATTTGTGTGTGTAACACGATTTTATTTGTTTTCCAAAATTTCTCATATTTATATTAACATGTTCATGTATTTATTATAGAGCCAAGAATATTTAAAAACAAAAGCGCTATTCAACTTAAAATGAAATGCTTTTCCACCTTATTACAAATGGAGCAATAAAAATTGTGTCATTTTCACTCTTTTCCCAAAACATGTTAACTTATCTTATATATTGAAACGTCAGATTATATAGACGTATAATTATTAATATAATACAACTTATTGAAGTATAAAAAATATATATATATAATTCTATATTTTACGATGATCGTAAAATTTGTTTTATATTTTTTTTAATAAATCAAAAATGCATAATCAATAATTTTATATGTCGAGCTATTATTATTATTATTTTTTTTTTTTTTTTTTTTTAACTTGGTTATAATTAATTTTTCCTTATTTGTACATATAAAATAGCAAAAAAGTATGAACAAGTTTTACATAAATAATATAAGAACATGTATGTTAATATTTATTTGTTTTGTTTTTCTATTTCCTTTTTTTTGAAGAAATATGTATGCTTTGCTAAATGCATTAAAACTTGTTAAAAACTTTTTGCCCCTTTTTATATATTAAAAATATGATTATTTAAAAAATAGAGAAAATTATGTTAATTATATGCTACAGTAAATTGTAAAATTATATATACAATTTAGGTTTTTATTTTTTAGAAAAATACATTTACAAATTAATGTATGAATATTGATAAGACATACAAAAATAAAGATATATGCACATATATACATGCAAGTAAGCTAAATTTTAACAATGGGTTATAAAAAAATTAGCTACTAAATATGAAATAAATTATAATAAAACCGAATAACAATTGTGCGCATACAAAAAAAAAATATAAATGGATAGTTGAATAAATTATACAACTAATATGAAGGCATGGATAGAAGTGGTAAAATATAAATAATAAATAAATAAAAAAAAAAAATTAAAAGATTTTGATTTTGCAAAAAAGTGATATATGCCAGTGACATCCCCCTCTCCATACCCTTTCGTATCAAATTGACGAATTTTTATGTTTTTACAAATTTTTATAAATTTTTATAAAATTTGTATATTTCCTGTAATATATAACACACAAAGGTGTGTACAAAATGAGCTGAAAATAGATATGTGGATAAGGAATAACTATTATAAAGAAAATATTAGTTATATTTAAAACCAGTCAAAATGAAATATTTTTGCTTGTATCATTAAAATAGCTAAAGAATTTGCTAAAGGAGAACCTGTAAGAGATACATTAAATGTGTAAGAAGATGAATCATTAGAATCAGTACATATAGATATATTACAACCTGATTTTTCAATTATTTCTTCAATTAAAGATTTTCCATCTTTATTTTGTGAATCAAATGTTTCTAAATACACATCTGGCATATTTAATTCAATAGTATAAGGTTGTTTAACTGATAATATTTTAGGTAATGAAGTAATAGGTATAGATTTATAAATTTCATTTAAAAACATGTTTTCAATTTGTTCTTTTGCATCTGTTTTATTTTTCATATTGTTCATATTGTTCATATTATTATTATTATTATTGTCATAACGGTAATTAGACGGGTTATTATTGTTATCATTATTTATATTATCTATATGATTGTTCATATTATTACCTATGTTATTATTGTTTAGAACTGAATTAGAATAATATCGACTATTATTTCCACCACTATTGTTATTGATAGAACCTCTTACATTATTTTGTATCATTCTTGTTGGGCCACTACCATTTCCATGAATAGAAGAGTTATTATTTTTTTTCATATTTGAATTTTTATTATTATTATTATTAGAATAATATAAATCATTTAATGGAATAAGTAATCCTTCTCTTGCTATTATAGGATTATCATATTCTTCTAATTTTTGTAAAATTAGAACTGAAGCTAAAATTTTTGATTCTGGTGATCCACTTATTAAAACTAATTTTTCATTTTCACTTTCTTTATTTTTAGCTACTTGAATTTGAGAACCAGACTGTTCAGTAATGTATTTAATTATAGAACCTTTTCTACCTATTAGAAAGCTAGCTGCTTTACCAGGAACTAACATACGCATAGAATTATTAATATTTTTTTCTCTTTCTTCCATTTGTTTAACTATTAATTTTAATGCATTATATTTATTTTCTGGAGAACCCGATAACGTTAATATACGATCACATGTTTTTACATTTTCAATATTATCAGGAGCATCTACAATTACTGCACCTGCCCCGGTTATTGTTCGAATTTCTTTTATATGGCACCCTGCTTTTCCTATAATCCATGCAGTAGTTTCTACATCTAAAACAAAACGAATAACACAAGAACTAGATTCTTTTCCAAATTTATGTAATAAAAGATTTTTTTCGCGTGGAACAGAAAAGTTATCATAGTCATCCATATTGTTATTACTGTAATTATCATAATAATTATTTTCTTTATTTTTCATAGAAAATTTTGACCCATTATTTCCTATATTATTATTATAATTCATATTATTATTATTTCTAGATCCTCTAAATTGGTTTGTTCCGGAATTCATAGAATGTGTATCGTTATAATGATTCGAAAAACCACTAACACTATTGGCAGTAGAATTTTCATGAAAAGATGATGAACCATTTATAGGAGGAGGACCACACAAACCAATATTATTAGTAGGAGATGTGAAATTTTTCGAAATTCCAGGAAATTCTGCTATTTCTAATATTCCATTTTCTGCAACTTCTTCTAATAAATCATATATAATACTTATACAATCAATAATTTTTGTTATTTGATTTGATTTTATAAAAATAGCTTTATCTTTTATTCCTGGTACATCATCCTTATGAACGTTAATTTCACATAACGATCTTTCAGATAATGAAGATATTTTAGAACCCTTTTGGCCAATAATAATTGGAATAGATCTAGTAGGCACAATAATAACAATAGATTCCTTTCCATCCTCTTCTTGAAAATCCATAACAGTTTTAGATTTATTTAATATCAATTCTAATGCTTTCTTTTTATTTTCCTTTTTACCAGATACTGTTAATATTTTTTCAGAGGGAGGAGGGTAAACAGATATATCAAATTCTTTTTGGCATTTTATTATAACATCACATATGTTTTCAATTTCACGTACATTATTACCTGACTTACCAATGACATAACCGATTGCCCTATTTGGCAATAAAATACAATATGGTATTAACATTTCCATATTACCATTATTTATTTTATTATTTTTATCACCATTTTCATATTCCTCGTTCATACTTCCATACGTCATGTTGCTACTATGACTATTATTTCGTTGCCTTTTAAACGAAACATCACCCTCATTATTGTTATTTGGATCTATACCTTCATCATTTTCCATATGTGAATAGGACCGCTTTTGCTTAATCATGATGATATAATTTTATGAAGTATAAATATGTATATATATAATATATAATATATATGTATATATGTGTGTGCGTGTGTGTATGCAAAATTATCGTAAGTAAAAATTCTTGATTAATACCCAAACCAACTAGAAAATAAAATAATCCTCAAAATTTTTTCCTA